>NC_079196.1:175651329-175863829 GCF_029499605.1 Hyla sarda | reverse complement strand
GACCGAGTACCTATTCTTATGCATGATGACACGGTAGAAAGGACAACAGACGGCTTTGGGAAATTAAGTGACCTTACATTCGCTGAAGTTAGAAAGCTAAATCCTGCTGCTAACCATCGCCTAAGGTGAGTAAAAACATGAGGTGTGCCTCTAAGGCTGGGTTCCCATAATGTTTTCCCCCATATGGAAGCGCATACGGCAGGGGAGAGCTAAAAACTTGTGCTCCCGTATGCCTTTCTATGCTCTCCCGTATGTAATTCATTTCAATGAGCCGACCGGAGTGAAACGTTCGGTCCGGTCGGCTCATTTTTGCCCCGTATGCACTTTTCCCCCACACCTAAAACCGTGGTCGACCACGGTTTTAGGTACGGTTGTAAAAGCGCATACGGGGCAAAAATGAGCCGACCGAACGTTTCACTGCAGTCGGCGCATTGAAATGAATTACATACGGGACCACAAGTTTTTAGCTCTCCCCTGCCGTATGCTCTCCCGTATGGGGGAAAACGTAATGGGAACCCAGCCTTATCTGTTTTTTGTTGTGTCAGCTCTACACTTGTATTAGGCTAGTGCTCCCGTAAATCATATCCATTGGCATCCCGCTGTAAACAGAATGCCAAAGTATACGTAAACAGGAGTAGTGGACCACCCTATTGATATCAATGACTTGGATCACCAAGTGGAGTATATGTGCTATTTTAAGCAGACTCAAAAGCACAGCAGTTCATGCTTTTGTGTCTGAAATCAATACGGTCTGCTGCATCCGTTTACAGTATATGTTGCCATCCTGTTTATAATACTAAATCCTCTAAAGCAGGGATGTAGCAAGATGGGTCATCTTCAGTCTACTCTGACTTAGCCGCCATATTAAAAGTGGCTCATCTTCAGTCTACTCCTGCTAAGCCCCCATATTAAAGCTTAAAAGGAAACTGTCATCAGATTTTACCATACATAAAAGCAGCCCAGTGAATAGTCCCCTGGACGTTTTTGACAGCCCTCGTCGCTGCTCCGCTCTGTCCGCTTAGGGAGCAGAACGGTGACAAGGGCTGCCAGTTACGCTGAGGGGGTGTGAAGAAGAGGTGACTAGGTGAGTATAGCTCCCAGCCCAGGGGACTACTTACAGGGTCGGCGAAGGACACTTTAAAAAAATCATATTCTCACCAACCCTACTGGCAGGAACGTCTTCTAGAGATGGTGAGGAAGAAGATTTTACCATATATAACTCCATGCCACGTGTTAAATATGGTAAAATCTTATGACAAGTTCCCTTTAACTATAAAATGTTGTTTTCTTGTTTGTTTTGTTTTGTTGTGTAAATGGAATTGGCAATATAGACGACATTTTAAAGGAAAACTGTCAGCTTGTTCACCCACACTAAACCCACATAGACTCGGTTATAGTGTGGGTGAACAGGATTCAAACGAGGGGTCACTTACTTATTTTCGCCAACTGGCTGCCGAGATATCTTGTTCTGAAGTTCCGAGATTTCTAACTCCACTATGCATATGCACTGGATTCAACAAAACGCCCTAGGGACGTGGAGTCCCACATCACATCGCTATATTTTCCCCAGTTCTCACGTTCTGTGCTGGGGAAAATATAGCGGTGCATGCGCTCTTCAGACAGAGCACTGCGATCACATGATGTGGGACCCCACATCACTAGGACGTTTTGTTGAATCTAATGCATAGTGGAGGGGGAGGCTTAGGAGTCTTACTAAAGGAGCGAGAGGCGGCCAGCCAGTGGGAGAGACTCCTCCATTGCGCTTATTCTTATTAATAATCCCGGAACTTCAGAACTAGATATCTCAGCAGCCAGTTGGTGAAAATAAGTAGGTGACCCCACGTTTAATTCCTGTTCACTCACACTATAAACCAGTCTATTGGGTTTAGTGTGGGTGAACAAGCTGGCAATTTTCCTTTAAAAAAAAAAAAAGTGTCTAGTTTTGTTTGAAGCTAAAAAGAAAGAGAAGAGCGCTCCATAGCGTAATACCGCAAGGTAGGGGATCCGCAGGTACAATAGAAAATGCCCTTACCATGAGAGGTTGTGTAAGCTCACACACAACAGTGGTCAGAGTGAGTGAGAGACAAGTCCAGTCTGCAGCCTTCCCATCCGAGCAAGACAATGGCAAGAAAAGACTTCAAGGTGTGATGGGATTCAATGGTGCTGAGCAGGAGCAGACACGTCAGGTAGAACGGAATATAGCTTTATTAAAACAATGCAACGCGTTTCACCGCAGGTGCGGCTTCATCAGGCATAGCTAACAAGGAAGGGGTTGGTCTTTATATACAGGTAAGGATATTAACCCCTAGCTGAACATTTTAGATTACACTTATGTATACAAAATCAATTAACAAAGTCCACCGGCAACATGCCTGGCATGAACCTTACACAATTAAAAAAGTATTTCATATAAAAATACATAATTCTACACTAAAAGAAATCTCTTTTTTCATACACAATTATGATGGACATTTATTGGTGATGTATGCATTTGCCTATGCGCATAAACGATTATATAATAATCAATGCTATAATTGAATCTTAATTATTAACTTGAATTTTTATTTCATTTTGTCTTTTATCCATATCAATTTTGTTATTTGTTATAAGTTTTTGTTTTTATTTTTATTTTTCCATTTAAGTTGTTTCACACACATATTTGAATAACCAAACGTGTGTAAGAAATATAAATGAATGCGCACCGGCATTAGCATTTTGACCGTCATTATAATTTACATGGAAAAATTATCCTTCCCCCCCCCCCCCCCCCACTTTTTAGTTTCGCCCCAAGTTACGCTAATTTGTTTATGGGGCGATTCGAGTCCCAATACATGGCGCAGTCCCCCCTATTCCACCAACACTTATTATTTTTTAGAAGATTTATTGACGATTTATTCTTTATTTGGACAGGGACTCAGTCAGAGGCAGAAAAGTTTGTTACATTCTTGAACCACAACTCATCGGGGTTACAATTTACATTACAGTACTCTCCGGTTACATGTGTGTAAGAAATATAAATGAATGTGCACCGGCATTAGCATTTTGACCGTCATTATAATTTACAAAATAAATAACTCCACATATGCATATGTATGTAGACACACGCATGGACCTACGGGCACACACATGCACACGTGTACACATCTAAAAATACACAAACACATATGTTAAAAAAGAATATATAAAATTAAACAAAAATGCACAGTGTGAACAGAGTACCAGGATATTTGTCCTTTTTCTTTTTCAACGCACATTCTCTATGGTCTCATTAAATCCTCGCAGGGATAATGTATCTAGTTTATGAATCCAAAAGGATTCGCGAATAATCAAATGTTGATAGCGATTAGGGTAATTTTCCGGAATTTGTTCTAATATTATTAATCTTAACCTCTTTAACCTTATTAATCTTAAAAAAAACTCAGGGTTTTTCAGTTTTTGCACTTTCGTTTTTTCCTCCTTACCTTTTAAAAATCATAACCCTTTGAATTTTCCACCTAAAAATCCATATTATGGCTTATTTTTTGCATCACCAATTCTACTTTGCAGTGACATTAGTCATTTTACCCTAAAATTCACGGCGAAACGGAAAAAAAAAACATTGTGCGACAAAATCGAAGTAAAAACGCCATTTTGTAATTTTGGGGGCTTCCGTTTCTACGCACTGCACATTTCGTTAAAAATGACACCTTATCATTATTCTGTAGGTCCATACGGTTAAAATGATACCCTACTTATATAGGTTTCATTTTGTCGTACTTCTGGAAAAAATCATAACTGCATGCAGGAAAATTTATACGTTTAAAATTGTTCTTCTGGCCCCTATAACTTTTTTATTTTTAAACATACAGGGCGGTATGAGAACTAATTTTTTGCACCGTGATCTGAAGTTTTTATCGGTTTTGATCTGATTTGTTTTGATCTGACTTTTTGATCACTTTTTAATTAATTTTTGGTATAAAAAGTGACCAAAAATCCGCTTTTTTGAACTTTGGAATTTTTTTCCGCCTACGCCATTGACCGTTCGGTTTAATTAATGATATATTTTTATAGTTTGGACATTTACGCACACGACGATACCACATATGTTTATTTTTTTTTTACACTGTTATTTTTTTTATGGGAAAAGGGGGGTGATTCAAACTTTTATTAGGGAAGGGGTTAAATGACCTTTATTAACACTTTTTTTTTTACATTTTTTTTTGCAGTGTTATAGGTCCCATAGGGACCTATAACACTGCACACACTGATCTCTCATCCTGATCACAGGCGTGTATTAACACGCCTGTGATCAGCATTATCGGCGCTTGACTGCTCCTGCCTGGATCTCAGGCACGGAGCAGTCATTCGTCGATCGAACACCGAGGAGGCAGGTAAGGGCCCTGTAAGGTGTCCTGTAAGCTGTTCGGGACGCCGCGATTTCACCGCGGCGGTCCAGAACAGCCCGACTGACTAGCCGGGATAGTTTCACTTTCACTTTAGAAGCAGCGGTCAGCTTTGACCGCCGCTTCTAAAGGGTTAATACCGCACATTGCCGCGATCGGCGATGTGTGGTATTAGCCGCGGGTCCCGGCCGTTGATGAGCGTCGTGACCGACGCGATGTGATGTGGGGTCGCAGCGCGACCCCGCTTCATATCGCAGGAGCCGGCGCAGGACGTAAATATACGTCCTGCGTCGTTAAGGGGTTAAAGAACTGATATCACCCTTATGTACAATGGAAAAATGTCGCAAAACACTATGTAACAAAAACATTTTTTTATATTAAATCTGCGCTTGCTCATATGGGACCGCACCGTCTGGATGGTGCGATCCACGTATTGGATGTTGCAACTAGAGATGAGCGAACTTACAGTAAATTCGATTCGTCATGAACTTCTCGGCTCGGCAGTTGATGACTTTTCCTGCATAAATTAGTTCAGCTTTCAGGTGCTCCGGTGGGCTGGAAAAAGTGGATACAGTCCTAGGAGACTCTTTCCTAGGAATGTATCCACCTTTTCCAGCCCACCGGAGCACCTGAAAGCTGAACTAATTTACGCAGGATAAGTCATCAACTGCCGAGCCGAGAAGTTCGTGACAAATCAAAGTTCGCTCCTCTCTAGTTGCAACCACAGGACAATAAATATATCGCAAACTGTGAATTTCAACTAAGGTGATCTTTTATTATATATTTCTTTTGTGTTTGAAAAGACATAAAATGATCTATCCTGGTACTCTGTAACATGCTGCCACACAAACAGCGCTTTTTGTTGCACGGCACACATCCTCCTGCACTACCTTCAACTTTATCCATTTTTTTCTTTTGTACTTTTATCTTCTATATTTTTAAGTCTGCTCAGGGCTATTACATTTTTTTGCGCGTAGATATGTAACCCCAGGGTGTTTAGGAATAATTTGATTTAATATAGGATCTGCCATTATAATGAACCAATTTCTCGCTAAGATTTTTTTAAATTTCATTAGCTTTATTGTTATAATTTGTAATGAAATTATGTCTAAATTTGTTCTCTCCATTGTGATTTTCAATCTTATGTTTATACATCAAGAAATCGGATTGTTTTTTTCTTTTTACTTTATTGTATGCTGCAATTAATAATTTTTCAGGATATCCCTTTTCTCGGAAAGTTTTTTTTATTACTGCTGCCTGCATTTAAAAATTTGTCTCACTAGTACAATTTTTTCTTATACGAACATACTGCCCATAGGGCACATGTTTAAGCCAATTCGGATAATGCACACTATCAAAGCACAAAAAACTGTTTACGTCAACCCGTCGAGATCCAAAAATTCTATTGTAACCGGAGAGTAATGTAATGTAAATTGTAACCCCCATGAGTTGTGGTTCAAGAACGTAACAAACTTTTCTGCCTCTGACTGGGTCCCTGTCCAAATAAAGAATAAATCATCGATAAATCTTCTAAAAAATAATAAATAATAAGTGTTGGTGGAATAGGGGGACTGTGCCATGTATTGGGACTTGAATCGCCCCATAAACAAATTAGCGTAACTTGGGGCGAAACGAGTCCCCATGGTACAGCCCCTCGTCTGCCTATAAATGATATTATTGAAAGTGAAAACGTTATGTTCCAAAATAAATTTGATGGAATTTAACAAAAATAGCGCTTTCTCACTTTTCAAATCCTGATCATCATTCAAAAAATGCTCAATGCTACTCAAGCCCAATTCTGTATTGATATTTGAATAGAGGGAACACACATCCAAGGTTAGAAACAAAAAAGTGGGGGGAGGGATAATTTTTCCATGTAAATTATAATGACGGTCAAAATGCTAATGCCGGTGCGCATTCATTTATATTTCTTACACACGTTTGGTTATTCAAATATGTGTGTGAAACAACTTAAATGGAAAAATAAAAATAAAAACAAAAACTTATAACAAATAACAAAATTGATATGGATAAAAGACAAAATGAAATAAAAATTCAAGTTAATAATTAAGATTCAATTATAGCATTGATTATTATATAATCGTTTATGCGCATAGGCAAATGCATACATCACCAATAAATGTCCATCATAATTGTGTATGAAAAAAGAGATTTCTTTTAGTGTAGAATTATGTATTTTTATATGAAATACTTTTTTAATTGTGTAAGGTTCATGCCAGGCATGTTGCCGGTGGACTTTGTTAATTGATTTTGTATACATAAGTGTAATCTAAAATGTTCAGCTAGGGGTTAATATCCTTACCTGTATATAAAGACCAACCCCTTCCTTGTTAGCTATGCCTGATGAAGCCGCACCTGCGGTGAAACGCGTTGCATTGTTTTAATAAAGCTATCTTCCGTTCTACCTGACGTGTCTGCTCCTGCTCAGCACCATTGAATCCCATCACACCTAGTTTTGTTTGAAGGCTAGGTTCACATCTTTATTTTCTTCTCCACCAGATTTCCGATTCTCTGTTCTGCATCTTTGGAATCTATTGATGTACAGCAGGGGTCTCCAACTGGTGGCCCTCCAGATATTGCAAAACTTCAACTCCCAGCATGCCTGGACATGCCCAGACATGCGCAGCTCTGCTGTGGTGGGAAAAGCACTACCATATACACTTTTTCTAGACACTTGTAAGGGAGGGAAGTAGACACTTTCCCGGGTCCTGAATTTGGCAGGTTAGGTGTTTTCACTTTCACAGAGCTGCCGGGACATTTTTACTTGCATTTTAGATGCTACAATCAAATTTGATTGCGGTGTCTAAGGGGTTAAAACCAGGCATCACCATGATCGGTGATGTCTGGCATTAGAGATGGGTCCTGGTGGCAGATAGCTGCCAGGACCACCCAGCTATGATCCGCACTAGACTCCTGAGCGTGTGTCGTAGAAGAGGAGTGGGACGCTGACATCCACAAGAGGTTAAAGGTTGAATTGCGGAAGGTAGAAATTATTCTCACGCCTACTGGTAGGTGGTGTAGCTTTGCGCCTAAAAAAAGTACCTTTGTCCACAAAATAGCGACTTTTGACAAAAATCGCAAATAATAAATACGTGACTACTGCATGGTCAAAAAGAATAAGTTCTACGGGTAGGCAAAAAGAGTAAAACTGTCTAAATCAGGCGCCTTATTCGCAAAATATGCTGCTTGCACCTGAACTGTGCCTAAACATAGAAAAAAAAATGCTCTAAAAGCAATGATAAATCTCCCCCTATGTGTGGAGAAAAAGAGGCACAGCACACCAACATCGAAACCTCATCCCAACTGTGAAGTATGGTGGTAGGAGCATCATGGTTTGGGGTTGCTTTGCTGCGTCAGGGCCTGGACGGATTGCTATCATTGAAGAAAACATGAATTCCCAAGTTTATCAAGACATTTTACAGGAGAACTTAAGGCCATCTGTCCACCAGCTGAAGCTCAACAGAAGATGGGTTCTACAACAGGACAAAGACCCAAAGCATAGAAGTAAATCAACAACAGAATGGCATAAACAGAAGAAAATACGCCTTCTGGATTGGCCCAGTCAGAGTCCTGACCTCAATCCGACCTGGCATGACCTCAAGAAAGCGATTCACACCAGACATCCCAAAAATATTGCTGAAACTGTTCTGTAAAAAGGAATGGTCAAGAATTACTCTTGACCGTTTTGCACATCTGAGGAGTCTACAGTACTGAGAAAACCTACAGTCATAAGTGCCACAGTTACATATCGATGACCGGTAGACTGTTACCAGTTCCTATTGCTGGGAGAATGATTGTTGATCATGACAGCGCTCCTCCATGACACCCTTCAGCTTGTACATACAGAAGCTGAATATGTATAAGAAACACAATACCCATGAAGTATTTACAGACATCTCCAGATAGAACCTGTTCATCTAGTGTGAGAGGTCTGGCATGTGCGGTATGTATCAGTGTTCTAAGAATAGGTGTATTCATGTATAGTAATACTATAAGAAGGTATGTAGTGTAGCTGAGTTCATACAATAGTAAGTCTAAAAGCTGTGTCATAAGAGCAAATGTAAATGAGCAGCTTTGTAGTTTATTAGTCATTTACAGTTGATCCTTAATTCTACTTAGTACCATCTTAATGTAGTGGACTCATGTACTAATATAAACTGTAGTGGATTGATATATATATATATATATATATATATATATATATATATATATACACTTATTAAAATGTCTATATTTTTTCCAAAACTTCATCCTTGCTGCGCTGAACTGCTCCCTCCCACCCCCACCTGTATGCTACTGTTCCCTCCATCGAGTATTGAAGATGGTATACTGGATTGGAATGTGGTAGAGATAAGGAATACGAAGAAGGAGTTTTAACCAATTAGCTGTTTCTCACACCCAATTCACGTAACCTCCTGCATACAGCATTGTATAACCGTATAAAAAACCCCTGTAGTCTGGACCTCCGTAATAAAGAAAGTATCAACTCAGCTAACAGGTGTCTGGGTGGTCTTTCTTAGCACATGCACCACTTCTAATAAGACTAATCAGTAAGGGGGCAGATCTTCACTGGGTACAATCAGGATCTATTTCATTAATAGGTTCAGAATTAACAGAATTAGCATCCTAATAGGTTCAGAATTGTGTGCAAATTAATTTCTTAATATATCTTTACAGTGGTTCATGCTCCATTTTTCAGAGCTCCACATCCCCTGCATAGACAGTTAACCCCTTCATGACCACTCCACATAAATTCCCTGGCTACAAAGCCGGTCCTTGTGCCTATTTAACATTTCACATAGACATTTCATAAGTTTTGATGGGTTGGAGTCTCGGTGATGAGACCCCCCCCACTGATCTCTAAATATAGCTAGTAAAAGGGCATGGACGCACACTTCACCCCCCTGCTCTGTGTTTCATCTTATTGCTATTGTGGATTTTACAACTTCAAATCCGCAGCAAATGCTGTGTGTGTGCGTTTTTTTGTTTTTTGTTTGTTTTGATTGGTGAACTCATTGATAGTAATGAGACTTCCCCGATCAAGAAAGAAAAAAATGCAACAAAAAGTTAGTGTGAACGCAGGTCATTAGAAACTACAGTACACGGTCCTGTCTGGTTTATCTGTTTTAGTTGTATTGTATAACTGGAAACCAAGCCTAGCTGGAACTGTAATGACACATTATACCTCTCTGTTCACAGACACCTGTATAAGAATGAGAAAGTTCCGACTTTGAGGGAGGCCGTTGAAGAATGTTTACATCACAATCTAGTGATTTACTTTGATGTGAAAGGCCATGCGGCTGAGGTAATAACCTGAAGGAAGGGGATTATCTCCCCACTGCTCTGATCATATCTATATAACGACCAAGGATCATAGTAAGGTGGGGTGCTTTATAGAGGGGTATATTTGCTCTCTTTAAATGTCTACATTGTGGATAGTGTGGAACAATTTAAGGGGTTCCCAGCTGATATTGGGACATTTTTTAAATATTTAGCTGTGGGTGCTATAAACCCCCCCCCCTCCACAAAACAAATAAGCAATAATTGCCTACTTTCCTCACAGCTCTTTATGTGGTCCCCTACTTGTCTTGCTTCTTTCTACATTTGAGACTAACTCTTCTTAGCAATGACGGCCTGCTGAACCAATCATTGCTTGAGGCAGAAAACTGGTCCTATTTCAATAGTAGCAGTATGAGGGAAGAACCAGATGACGTTACATTAGGAGCTGGGGGGGCGGAGGTAGGTAATTTTGCTAAATTTTTATAGCACCCACAGCAAAAAAAATAAATAAATAATAAATAAATAAAATTATATACCTGGATAACCCATTTAAGGCAATGTTCTAAAATGTACACTACATTCCTGGAATATGTCAGTATGATATGATATGATATGTCAGTGGTAAGTTAAAGACAGGAATTTCTGCTCCTGCACAGTGAGTAAAGATGCTGTATGCATTGCTTCTTATTGTTTGGCCAAAAGTCTACCTACAGCCGACATCCACTGCTAATGGCGAACATCAGCAATCTGCTGGACATTCAACCCCCTAAATAATGCGATCAATAGTGATTGCAACATTTAAAAGGTTGTGTGACAGGTGCCCATGCCGTCCGACCTCCAAACAGCACCCCTATGCAATGCAATTGCAGGGTGTCCATCACTTACTATGGCAGCTGGAGGTTTTCTCAAGGCCTTTGTGGGACTGCTAGTACAGTCTGCCTCAGGCAAGCTCTTCTACTGGATTAGAGATTTACAACAGCATTGCACTAAACTGTATCAGAAGTCAAGTGATTGCTTAGGTCTCTTTCACATCTTTGTTGGAGACTCCGTTGGGGGTGAGAAAACAGAACCCGGCAATCTGTTGCCCAAAGGACACCCATTGTTCCCACTGATTTTAAAAAGGTACTCCAATAAATTTTCTTAATGTTTCCATTATGCCCGCGCTGCAAAAATAAAAATAACAAACTTTAACTTACCTTCTGATGCTCCCTTGGGGTGCAGATATCGCTCTTCAGTCTTCTGGGCCCCAGTCTTCTTCCGCATTCTGGGGCCCAATGCACCACACTGTGCTGAGATTATCGCTGGCCGCAGCAATGTCCCACGTCGACCGATGATGTGCTGAGCAGCAGTGTTATGTAATGGGTCTGGGCCCTTCTTTCTCGTGCTTGAAACATTACATCACACTGCCGTTCATCACATCACCAGCCTAGACAGAACATCCCTGCAGTCTGATGTGTTGGGCCTCAGAATGCGGAAGAAGACCGGGGCCCAGAAGACTGGAGAAGCGTTATCTGCACATCAGGGCAGCGTTAAAAGGTGAGTTAAAGTTTATTATGATTTTTGCAAGCTAGGCATAATGTGACAAAACCAACAAATTACTACTTGCAGCATTGTATGTGTTTGCTCAGGTTCCTCTAATTAAGTGTTAACAATATAAATAAATAACAAATGTTTTTAGTTTTTTGCCTTTTTTTTCTTCTCTAATAGAAATTCATCCCCCCCCCTTCACAATTTTTAAATAAATTAAACTAAACTACAAAAAAAATACATAATTGCTCTTGCCTCGTGTGAAATGTCTGATCTATTAAACTAAAATATAACATGGTGAACATAAAAAAATGGAAAAAAAAGAAAAACAATTGCAGATTTTTGGTCATGTTACATCCTCAAATTTTTTAGCAAAATTGCATTTCCACCCAATAAAGATTTTTTTTTTTGCTTCACAGTACTGTATATATAATGATAAAATGAAGGACGTCAACGCAAATTGATTCCCCCCCCCCCCCCACAAAAAAAAAAAAAAAAAAAAACAAGCCCTCATATGGCGCTGCAATACAAGTCTATGAGACTTCCGGCAGTTCTGTATACTGTTTGGATCATTTTAGCTGCGCAGCTTGCTGTTTTTAAATGATAGTTACCCTTTAATGCCACACCAAATGAAGCCTATATATGAGTTAGTTCAGTTTTTTTTTTATTTTTATATATAGGATAATACATGTACAGAGGTGATATATATAGGACAATACATGTACAGAGACGATTATATATAGGATAATACATGTACAGAGGTGATTATATATATATATATATATATATATATATATATAGGACAATACATGTACGGAGGGGATATATATATATATATATATGTGGATTCAAGTAGAATACAGACATAGCGCACATCTACAATCTTGTATAATGATCTGATTGCTTCTCAGCATAATATCAAAAACTAACAGGTTGTTAGTATACATTTTTGATCAAAAAGTACAAGCCCACTCGCCACGTCAAGGCCACCTATTCAGAGTGGGTCCCTAACGTCCCTAGCATAAAATGGCGCAGCACCAGGCGGCGACCACCACCGCCGCGACACAAGTGCCCACGGGGGGGAGCGACCCACTGGCAGAGCGGCCCCAATGCCTCTCAAACCAGTCTATAGGCCGCACCCGCCCGCAGACACAGCACCACGGCAGCAACAGACGCCGCCCCGCACCACACCAGTGTGAACAAGGTGTAATGGTTCACTTACCTTGCTCTCCCAGTCAGACTGGGAGGCTGCTAGGAGTGAAATGGCCCTGTTGTGGTTAATTACCACCTATATAGGTTTAGGCTGTGGGGGGTGGGGAAGAGTGCAGCACATGTTTAAAAAACAAAAAAAGGGGGAAGAAAGAAATCACAATGTGGATTCAAGTAGAATACAGACATAGCGCACATCTACAATCTTGTATAATGATCTGATTGCTTCTCAGCATAATATCAAAAACTAACAGGTTGTTAGTATACATTTTTGATCAAAAAGTACAAGCCCACTCGCCACGTCAAGGCCACCTATTCAGAGTGGGTCCCTAACGTCCCTAGCATAAAATGGCGCAGCACCAGGCGGCGACCACCACCGCCGCGACACAAGTGCCCACGGGGGGGAGCGACCCACTGGCAGAGCGGCCCCAATGCCTCTCAAACCAGTCTATAGGCCGCACCCGCCCGCAGACACAGCACCACGGCAGCAACAGACGCCGCCCCGCACCACACCAGTGTGAACAAGGTGTAATGGTTCACTTACCTTGCTCTCCCAGTCAGACTGGGAGGCTGCTAGGAGTGAAATGGCCCTGTTGTGGTTAATTACCACCTATATAGGTTTAGGCTGTGGGGGGTGGGGAAGAGTGCAGCACATGTTTAAAAAACAAAAAAAGGGGGAAGAAAGAAATCACAATGTGGATTCAAGTAGAATACAGACATAGCGCACATCTACAATCTTGTATAATGATCTGATTGCTTCTCAGCATAATATCAAAAACTAACAGGTTGTTAGTATACATTTTTGATCAAAAAGTACAAGCCCACTCGCCACGTCAAGGCCACCTATTCAGAGTGGGTCCCTAACGTCCCTAGCATAAAATGGCGCAGCACCAGGCGGCGACCACCACCGCCGCGACACAAGTGCCCACGGGGGGGAGCGACCCACTGGCAGAGCGGCCCCAATGCCTCTCAAACCAGTCTATAGGCCGCACCCGCCCGCAGACACAGCACCACGGCAGCAACAGACGCCGCCCCGCACCACACCAGTGTGAACAAGGTGTAATGGTTCACTTACCTTGCTCTCCCAGTCAGACTGGGAGGCTGCTAGGAGTGAAATGGCCCTGTTGTGGTTAATTACCACCTATATAGGTTTAGGCTGTGGGGGGTGGGGAAGAGTGCAGCACATGTTTAAAAAACAAAAAAATTCACATATATATATATATATATATATATATATATATATATATAGGATAATCCATGTACAGAGGCAATATATATATATATATATATATATATATATATATATATATAGGATAATCCATGTACAGAGGTGATATATAGGGGAATACATGTACAGAGGTGATATATATAGGATAATACATGTACAGAGGTGATATATATGATAATACATGTACAGAGGGGATATATATATATATATATATATAGGATAATACATGTACAGAGGTGATATATATATATATAAATACACAGGATAATACATGTACGGAGTTGATTATATATATATATATATATATATATATATATATATATATATATAGGACAATACATGTACAGAGGTGATATATATATATATATACACAGGATAATACATGTACAGAGTTGATTATATATATATATAGGACAATGCATGTACAGAGGCGAGATATATATATATATATATATATATATATTTTTTTTTTATTACTTTTTTATTCTATAAATTGATAAATACAATTGTATAAAAAGACATACAACAGGTTCTTATATAGATTCACCTTCCCCCCCCCCCCCCCCCCCCAACTCCCTCCCAACTCCCTCCCAACTCCTCCACAGGCATCACAAGCCTTTCCTTAGGTGGTGGGAAGCGGGGGTATCTAGCCATGTTTTCTTTCCAATCCTCTAACAGTGTGAACCATCCCCACTCTTCCCCACCTAAAATTCTAAAGGGGCTCGTCCCCCAGCTTCCCAGGACCTATTACAAAATCCCCCCCCCCCCCAAAAAAAAATTCTCTCCTTCCTTCCTATTCTATACCTCCCCTTCCTTTTCTCCTTTCTTCATCATTTCTGTACCTACCTCCCCAATCCTAACATCCCTCCTCCTACTTATTATTTAGCCTTTTTCCTGGTATATGACTCGAATTTACATATGTTCCTGTACCACTCTATGCTGCTAGGAATTTTTGGTGATTTCCAGTTCCTTACAATCATTAGTCTCGCATAAAAAAGCATCCTCATACACAGTTTCTTTTTTCCCTGACAATTTCCCGTAATGGCCCCCAGTATGGCTGCCCTGGGTGAGAAGCCAATCAGAGCCCCCGTATCTCTGTTGATCACTTCATAGACTTCCTTCCAGAATTTGCATAATACCGGGCGGCTCCACAACATGGGGAGCTGTCCGGCCCCACCTTGTTTACAACGGAAACAATTAACAACGGCAACAATTAAAGTGCACAAATGTATGATTTAGATTGGTTATGCCCTCACCAATATTTTTTTTAGCACTAATGCCCATTCTGTCTTATTAATATAACCTTATCTCCTTATCTATAATCTCCTCTTGCCATTGCTTATATGATCTGTGGACCTCAAGTCCCTTGTTTATATTCATTAATAATTTATATATTTTAGATATATGATTTTTCTTTATATTATTAGTTAATATCATTTCAAGTAGAGTGGGGTAAGAAGTACAGATTTTTCTACCTTTCCTTTTGTAATCCTTTTGTATTTCTGTCAGGCTGTTATAATACAACCACCCTCCTTCTTTTATTTTTAATCTCTCTTTGAATACATCCCACTCTATTATCTTATTGCTCTCCCAGATTTCTTTAATCATTATATTATTTCTACAACCAATTATACTCCGTTTGTCTAATAAATTAATTTTGTCTAACTTATTATTGTCAAATAGTGGGGCGATGCCCAACAGGCCCTCCAAATCTAATTGTTTTTTTAAGATTTTCCATGTTTTGACCACCCCCCTTACCATAATGTTTTTTTTCCAAAGTCCCTCTTCCAGTTTTCCTGATTCCAATAGTTGGAATAGGTCCTCGAACAAGCCCCCACTACTCGACAACAAATATCCAAAAAAAGGAAATTTCCTCCACTCCAATATGAAATAGATCTGACTTGCTAAAAAATATCTAAATATATCCGGCAATTCCAAGCCACCTTTTTCCTTGGCTTGACATAGTGCAATTTTATCATCACTCTCTTCCTACCCCAAATCAGAGAGTTGAAAAATTATTTTTTTGAAAAGCTTCAGTTCACACCATATAGAAACACTACTAAATATATACATGATTTTAGGCACAAGAACTGATTTAATCAGCACTATCTTGTCTGCTCTCGACAAATTCATCTCATTCCAGATTTTTTCCTTTTTTTCCAATACTTTGAGGACTTTTACGGAATTTATTTGATGGAATGTCTTTACATCACCAGAAACCACAACTCCCAGATATTTAAATCCCTCTTCTTGATTAATTATCTTTAAACCATATGCGGGTTCCACTATATCCGAGCCCAGTGACATGAGAACGGATTTCTTCCAGTTAAAGGGGTACTCCGCCCCTAGACATCTTATCCCCGCGGTGCCGCTGCTGGGGGCCCCGGGGATCGCTGCTGCGGCACTGCGCTATCATTACAGCACAGAGCGAGTTTGCTCTGCACGTAATGACGGGCAATACAGGGGCCGGAGCATCGTTACGTCACAGCTCCACTCCTCGTGACGTCACGGCCCGCCCCTTTCAATGCAAGAATATGGGAGGGGGCGCGGCGGTCGTCACGCCCCCTGCCATAGACTTGCATTAAGGGGACGGGCCGTGATGTCACGAGGGGCGGAGCCATGACGTCACGCGGCTCCGTCCCCTGTATCGCCCATCATTACGCACAGAGCGAACTCGCTCTGTGCTGTAATGATAGCGCAGTGCCGCAACGGGGATCCCGGGGATCCCCAGCAGCAGCACCGCGGCGATCTGACATCTTATCCCCTATCCTTTTGGATAGGGGATAAGATGTCTAGGGGCGGAGTACCCCTTTAATTGCTAATCCTGAAAATTTACCGTTTGAGGTCTTGTTAGTTCAGTTGTGTGGGACTCCCTATTTTCTTCTGACACCTAGTGTTTGAAAGCAAGTATTGCACTGTTCAAATGAATCAATGTGCCTAAGAGGTATCTATCTGCCTTGAGACACGTCACTTTACATTGGGCTCAGTGTAGATCCTGTAATTTCTCAGTTAGTTGTCTATTTTCATTCTTGGGAAACTTAATTTTACTGTATTTTGAAGATAATTCAGGATTATTTTTTAGGCCGCAGAAGCTCTCAGGAAGCTGTACATTGACTTTCCACGCCTATATAACTGCAGCATTGTCTGTTCTTTTGAACCAAGTGTCATTTATAAAGTAAGTAGCAGATCACCTTTGTCCACGGTGTAGTATTCTTGACATACTTTTTTTTATTTTTATTTAATTTACTCAATTTTTTTTTACGTAATACAATGTGTTTTACGCTTTCCTGTTCACACTGCAGAAATTCCACTTGCGGAATTCCGACGCGGAATTCTTTTCCACTTAAAGAAAGAACATGTTCATTCTTCAAACGGAATCCGCGAGCAGAATCCAATAGAAGTCGATGGTAAAAAAAAATTTCAGTGGTCTCCAAACTGTAGCCCTCCAAATGTTGCAAACTACAACTCCCAGCATGTCCAGACAGTCAGGGATGCTGGGCGGTGTAGTTCTGCAATATTTGGCCCTTCAGATGTTGCAGAACTACAACTCCCAGCAACTCCCACTACTTAGCGGTCTCAAAACTGTTCTTCCATAACTACAACTCCTAGCATGCCTTTTGGCTGTCAGTGCATGCTGGGAGTGGTAGTTTTGCAACAACAGCAGGCACACTGGTTGGGAAACACTGAGCTAGAGTCTGTTTCCTAACTCAGTGATTCCAACCCGTGTGCCTCCAGCTGTTGCAAAGCTACAACTCCCAGAATGCACTGACAGACCGTACATGCTGGGAGTTGTAGTTTTGCAACAGCTGGAGGCACACGGGTTGGAATCACTGAGCTAGAGTCTGTTTCCTAACTCAGTGGTTCCCCACCAGTGTGCCTACAGCTGTTGCAAAACTACAACTCCCAGCATGTACGGTATTTCAGTGCATTCTGGGAGTTGTCATTTTGCAACAGCTGAAGGTTTGGGGCACCCCCCCCATTGAATGTACAGGATACATTCACACGGGCGGGATTACAGTGGGTTTCCCTCTACAAGTTTCAGCTGTGGCAAATTTTCGCCCGCAGCTCAAAATCCCAGCGGAAAACTCACTGTGAACCCCCTCCTGTGTGAATGTACCCTAAAAACACTACACTAACAAATAATAAAAAGTAAAACACTACATATACACCCCCTTACACATCCCCCCCCCCCAATAAAAATGAAAAAACGTCTCATATGGCAGTGTTTCTAAATGGAGCCTCCAGCTGTTGCAAAACAGCAACTCCCACTATTGCCGGACAGCCATTGACTGTCCTGGCAGGATGGGAGTTTTGCAACAGCTGGAGGCACCCTGTTTGGAAAACACTGCCGTAGGGTTTTGGTGGAGACAAGCGTCATCCTTGTATCCAGGTCCGCCCCTATTGCAAAATTTTTCTCCTTTTACCCCTTATGAAAAGGAAAAGTTAGGGGCTACACCTGCATGTTAGTGTAAAAAAATAAAACATTTTTACACTTAACATTCTGGTGTTGCCCCATACTTTTCATTTTCACAAGGTAAAAGGAGAAAAAGACCCCCAAAATTTGTAACGCAATTTCTCCTGAGTACGAAAATACCCCATATGTGGGCGTTAAATGCTTTGCGGGCACACAACAAGGCTCAGGAGTGAGAGCGCACTATGTACATTTTAGGCCTAAATTGGTGATTTGCACAGAGGTAGCTGATAGTTACAGCATTTCTGACATGAATGCAAAAATAAAAAAACACGTGTGACCCCATTTTGGAAACTACACCCCTCAAGAAATGTAATAAAGGGGTGCAGTGAGCATTTAAGCCCCACACGTGTCTGACAGATTTTTGGAACAGTGGTCCGTGAAAATGAAAAATTTTATTTTTCATTTGCACAGCCCACAGTTCCAAAGATCTGTCAAACGCCAGTGGGGTGTAAATGCTTACTGCACCCCTTATTACATTCCTTGAGGGGTGTAGTTTCCAAAATATTGTGCCATGTGTTTTTCTTTTTTTACTGTTCTGGCATCATGGGGGCTTCCTAAATGCGACATGCCCCCCAAAAACAATTTCAGCAAAATTTGCTCTCCAAAATCCAGATGTCGCTCCTTCCCTTCTGAGCCCTCTAGTTCACCCGCAGAGCACTTTATGAGGTATTTCCACATATGAGGTATTTCCTTACTCAAGAGAGAATGGGGTTACAAATTTTGGGGGGCATTTTCTCCTATTACTCCTTGTGAAAATGAAAAGTTTGGGGTAACACCAGCATTTTAGTGATAAAAATCTAATTTTTCATTTTCACGTCCCATTTTAACGAAAGTTCGTCAATCACCTGTGGGGTATAACGACTCAATTTACCCCTTGTTACGTTCCTTGAGGGGTGTAGTTTCCAAAATAGTATGCCATGTGTTGTTTTTTTTTTTTTTTTTACTGTTCTGACATCATGGGGCTTCCTAAATGTGACATGCCCCCCAAAAACCATTTCAGCAAAATTTGCTCTCCAAAATCCCATTGCCGCTCCTTCCCTTCTGAGCCCTTTAGTGCACCCACAGTGCACTTCACATTCACATATGAGGTATTTCCTTACTCGAGAGAAAATGAATTACAAGTTTTGGGGGGCCTTTTTACCTTTTACCCCTTGTAAAAATGAAAACAATGAGGCTACAATAACATGTTAGTGTAAAAAATTGAGATTTTGATTTTTCTCCTCCATTTTGCTGCTATTCCTGTGAAACGCCTAAAGGGTTAACAAACTTTCTGAATGTCATTTTGAATACTTTGAGGGGTGCAGTTTTCATAATGGGGTCCATCATAGGGGATTTCCAACATAAAGACCCTCAAATTCACTTCTAAACTTAACTGGTCCCTGAAAAATTCTGATTTTGAAATTTTCGTGGAAAATTGCTGCTATATACTTTGAAGCACTCTAATGTCTTCAAAAATTAAAAACATGTCAACGGTATGATGCAAACATTAAGTTAACATATTGTATATATGAATCAATATGTAATTTATTTGACATGTCCCTTTTACTTACAAGCAGAGAGCTTCAAAGTTAGAAAAATGCTAAATTTTCTAATTTTTCCTGAAGAAATTATGCAAGTAGCGACAAAAATTTACCACTAACATAAAGTAAAATATGTCAACAAAAAACAATCTCAGAATCAAATTTATAAGTAAAAGCATACCAGAGTTATTAATGCATAAAGTGATAGAGGTCAGATTTGCAAAAAATGTTCCCATCCTTAGGGTCATAGTGCGCTCCGTCCCCAAGGGGTTAAAGTGTACCTGTCGTCAACAAAAACTTTTTACATAATGTAGATAATACCATTATATGTATATTTGTCATATACATTGGTTAAAAAATGTGTATATTTTTGTCCCTACAGCTATTGCCTGTGTGTCTCTATGAGGAGTCCAAATACAGGAAGTGAGGGCAGGACAAGCAGGGCTCTGTGCAAGGAGGACAAGCAGGGCTCTGTACACTGAGGACAAGCAGGGCTCTGTACACTGAGGACAAGCAGGGCTCTGTGCACCGAGGACAAGCAGGGCTCTGTACACTGAGGACAAGCAGGGCTCTGTGCACTGAGGACAAGCAGGGCTCTGTGCACTGAGGACAAGCAGGGCTCTGTGCACTGAGGACAAGCAGGGTTCTGTGCAGTGAGGACGAGCAGGGCTCTGTGCACTGAGGACAAGCAGGGCTCTGCACACTGAGGCTCTATGACATGGCCCTGGCTCTCACAGCAGGATGATTGACAAGTCAGGAGCCTGCACAGAGCCCTGCTTCTCCTGCCCTCACTTCCTATATTTAGACTTCTCAGACACACACGCACTAGCTGCAGGGACACAATTTTTTTCACCCAAAAATATACACATTTTTTAATCAATGTATATTACAAATTTTCTGGATTCCCCATATCTCACCCAGCTTTCCTGCAGTAGAAATGTGCTTCCTAAAACGTGGTATCCACATACCACAAAATATGGTGATCCCCACTACTATTTTTGTCTCACAAATGTCATGGGTGTTGTTCATTAGAACCCATCCTGCAGCATTTCCACAATGACTGTTTCTTCTCACCAATTCTATAAACCCATACTTAACTCCTTAAGGACTCAGGGTTTTTCCGTTTTTGCACTTTTCCTCCTTACCTTTTAAAAAATCATAACCCTTTCAATTTTCCACCTAAAAATCCATATTATGGCTTATTTTTTGCGTCGCCAATTCTACTTTGCAGTGACATTAGTCATTTTACCCAAAAATGCACGGCGAAACGAAAAAAAAAATCATTGTGTGACAAAATCGAAGAAAAAACGCCATTTTGTAACTTTTGGGGGCTTCCGTTTCTACGCAGTGCATATTTCAGTAAAAATGACACCTTATCATTATTCTGTAGGTCCATACGGTTAAAATGATACCCTACTTATATAGGTTTGATTTTGTCGCACTTCTGGAAAAAATCATAACTACATGCAGGAAAATTTATACGTTTAAAATTGTCATCTTCTGACCCCTATAACTTTTTTATTTTTCCACATACAGGGCGGTATGAGGGCTCATTTTTTGCGCCGTGATCTGAAGTTTTTATCGGTATGATTTTTGTTTTGATCGGACTTTTTGATCACTTTTTATTCATTTTTTAATGGTATAAAAAGTGACCAAAATACGCTTTTTTTGGACTTTGGAATTTTTTTGCGCGTACGCCATTGACCATGCAGTTTAATTAATGATATATTTTTATAGTTCGGACATTTACGCACGCGGCGATACCACATATGTTTATTTTTTTTTTTTTTTACACTTTTATTTTTTTATGGGAAAAGGGGGGTGATTCAAACTTTTATTAGGGAAGGGGTTAAATGACCTTTATTAACACTTTTTTTTTTACAGTGTTATAGGTCCCATAGGGACCTATAACACTGCACACACTGATCTTCTACACAGATCACAGACGTGTATTAACACGCCTGTGATCAGTGTTATCGGCACTTGACTGCTCCTGCCTGGATCTCAGGCACGGAGCAGTCATTCGCCGATCGGACACCGAGGAGGCAGGTAAGGGTCCTCCCGGTGTCCGGTCAGCTGTTCGGGATGCCGCGGATTTCACCGCGGTGGTCCCGAACAGCCTGACTGAGCAGCCGGGTCACTTTCGCTTTAGAAGCGGCGGTCAGCTTTGACCGCCGCTTCTAAAGGGTTAATACCGCACATCGCCGCGATCGGCGATGTGTGGTATTAGCCGCGGGTCCCGGCTGTTGATGAGCGCCGGGACCGACGCGATATGATGCGGGATCGCGGCGCGATCCCGCTTCATATCGCGGGAGCCGGCACAGGACGTAAATATATGTCCTGCGTCGTTAAGGGGTTAAAGGGGTACTCCAGTGGCAGTGGAAAACTTTTTTTTAAATCAACTGGAGCCAGAAAGTGAAACAGATTTGTAAATTACTTCTATTTAAAAATCTTTATCCTTCCAGTACTTATGAGCTGCTGTATAATACAGAGGAAGTTCATTTTTTTATTTATTTTCTGTCTGTCTACAGTGCTCTCTGCTGACATCTCTGTCCATGTCAGGAACTGTCCAAAGCAAGGGAGGTTTGTTATGAGGATTTGCTCCTGTTCTGGACAGTTCCTGACATGGACAGAGGTGTCAGCAGAGAGCATTGTGGACGGACAGAAAGGAAATTCAAAAATAAATAAACTTCCTCTGTATTATACTGGAGCTGATAAGTACTGGAAGGATTAAGATTTTTAAATAGAAGTAATTTACAAATCTGTTTCACTTTCTGGCTCCAGTTGATTTAAAAAAAAAAGATTTCCACCTGAGTAGCCCTTTAAGAGCATGTTGTTTGATCCGCAGATGAGACAAGCAGATATCAATGTAGTCACCGCTTTGACGCATAGACTGTGGAGCCTTAGTCATCTTGGAGATGGTAAACCTCGCTTTGACTCCTTTTGGAAGCATTACTTCTATGTCTCAATGGACGTCCTGCTGGACTGGGGGCTGCACCACATCCTGTGGAATCTCTGTGGAGTATCGGCCTTATTAATGCAGAAGAATTACATATCAATGTAAGTGATAATAATGGATGCAAAAATTTAGACCTTAATATATGACATAAGCATAGAGGACTGTTAGGGCGGGTGTCTCACTACCAATAGAGGCTCCAAACGGCGGTCCTGGTAGACTTGATGAGAATGGGAACTTCAGGGCTTGGTGCTTTTTCATTGTTTTAAAAGATAATTACAACACACATGTAAACAGAGCCTAATAGGCATATATTACAGAGAAAGACCTACAACAAGACGTCTATATCTCAACCTAAGGTGCAGGGTGCAAAGTCCAAAAATAATGTTTTGAGTATTGCTATGACTTAGGGCTGGGCGGTATGACCAAATATGTGTATCACGGTATTTTTTTTACTTACGGTGGTTCCACGGTATATAACAGCATTTTCACCCCCCCCAATCATGTGACTTGCGCGCAGTGTTCAGCGACCCCCCCCCCCCAAATCATGTGACCTGACAGCGCTGTTTTGCCCCCCCCCCCCCCCCCCAATTAATGATCAGCCCAGCGGGGTACTACTCACAGATGTCACGTTCAAGCACTGCCCTCCTCCTCTTTGTTGGGGGACGCTGGCGCTGGAACTCTATACTGTACGCCAGTGGTCTCCAACCTGCGGACCTCCAGTTGTTGCAAAACTACAACTCCCAGCATGGCCGTACAGCCAACGGCTGTCCGGGCATGCTGGGAGTTCCAGTTTTGCAACGGCTGGAGGTCCGCAGGTTGGAGACCACTGCTGTCCACTGTATCCCTATGCCAGGGCTACAAAACATAAAGAAAATAAACTTTAAACTCACCTATGTCGGGGCCACACGCTGGGGACTGGAACGCTGGACAGCCATCAGCCTATCACCGGCCGGAACGATGTCCCGCCCCGGCCAGTGATAGGCTGAGCCCAGTGTCATGTAAGAAGCCGGCCAGAGAGCCGTTGGCTGTCCGGGCTTGCTGGGAGTTGTAGTTTTGCAGCATCTGGAGGTCCGCAGGTTGGAGACCACTGGCATACAGTGAGTTCCAGTGCCCGGCGGCCCCCAACAAAGAGGAGGAGGGCAGTGCTTGAACGTGACATCTGTGAGTAGTGCCCCGCTGGGCTGATCATTAATGGGGGGGGGGGGCAGAACAGCGCTGGCGGGTCACATGGGATTAGTTTCCCCGATGTGGGGACAGCGCTGCACTGGGCTGATAATACATTCCTGAGGGGAGGGGCCCAACCGGTATTGCGGTATGGGGGAAAATTCATATCGTGCAGCCAAAAAAATTCGGTATGAACCGGTATACCGCCCAGCTCTACTATGACTTCTGTAGAGAGAGTGTGTGTGTGCAGTCACTTTACAATTATATCAATAGGAGATACAGAAAACCGCTTAGTGAGCGGTCAGAGTATCACGTTCAGCCCAGCTTTACACTGCTCACCCAGATTGTCACAGGCCCCCAAACCAGGCAGATTGGTACAAAGGTAGAATGGACCCTGCTTGCTAAGGCTTACAATCTATACGGTTAGAAGGAAGATGACCGTGAGGAAAGCAGCTGTTCATATTGTAGTGCACTGACGACAGGGTTATTGTAGGTTGCAGGCTTTTCTGTAAGGATGGACTTTCCCATTGCTTTTGTAAGTGTTAATGGTGGATGAGAGTCTGACTGGTTGGAGTAGTGAGGTCCAGAGTATGAGGGAAGCATTGGAGAAATCTTTATTGGGAGTGGAAACCTGTGAGAATCAGAGATTGTGTGATGTGAAGGATCGGGAGATCAGGTCAGAGATGTATGGAGGGAACAAGTTGTGGACAGCTTTGTATGTCATTGGTAATATTTGAACTGAATTCACTGGGTAGTGGTAGCCAGTGAAGGGATAGGTAGAGGAGGGGGAATAAGTGGCAGCAGTGTTGAAGGTGGATTGGAGGGGTGCAGAGTCCTAGATATGAAGGCCACAGAAAAAGATGTTACAGTAGTCCAAGCAGGAGATAATGGGACATGTTCTAATGTTTTTGCTGTGTTGTGGTTGAGAAAAAGTGGACTTGATAAATGTCTTTGAGGTAAAGATGGCAGGAGGGGGTTGGGGTTTGGATGTGTGATTTGAAGGTCAGGGCAGAGATAAAGTATATGCCAAAGCGGCAGACCTGTGGGGAAAGTATGGGGCCTTGACTGTGATTGAAAGTTATGGTGGGTTGGGGATGAGTGAGATGGGGGAAACCTTAATAATAACATGGAAGGGGAAGGAGGAGGATATAAGTGATAGACACTCTGGAATTCTGGATAACAGAGAGGGATAAACTAACATAACCCCTTATTATAGAAACTGAACAGATATGACTGAAGGATTCATGTAATCTGTCTCTTTATCTCATAGAGATTACGTGGAGAAGTGGAACAAGAGAGGCGTTGAAGTGGTGGCCTGGACTGTCAATACGGCCACAGAGAAGCTTCACAGTGAGCACGTCCTGCACAGTAACTTCATCACTGACAGCATGGTAGAGGATTGTGATCCTCATTACTGAAACGCCCACCATAGTGGGGCCACCATCATTTATGTTGTTGACGTTTTTGTCTTAAGATGGCTTACCAAGTGTGGTCCACCCGAGCCTACCTCACTGGGGACAAGCCTTCTGTCACAGAGAAGGTGGACCCCTAGTAAAGGTGTGTAAAGTAAAACCTCATCCCTATATATACTTGAAGCTTGCTGTTAATATGATGACCAATAATCAGAATTAATAGGTGTATTGAGGGAATCTATTCAAGTAATTCAGGGAAATTGTGCAATAGAGGCTTATCTAATACATTACAGTCATTAACATTGATTATTAAGATAATTGGTCATAAAACATTGATCGGTGGGGTTATGACTTTTGAGACCCCCTATTGATTTGGAGAATTGGCTGGTTTTCATTAAGTTAGAAATCACACACCAGTCCTCATAAGTCCCATTTATATCAGAGGGGACAGACAGCACTTACATGGCCCGCCTAAAGGTACTGGAACCAAGCTGTTCTCAGGTTCAGTGTTTTTATGGTTTTCCGCATTATTTTGTAGCCTCCATTTGAATGTATATAGAAAGGATTACTAAATAACATACTTTATGCTGACTAAAGCAAAAGTTACATGACTGCAGTATAATTACACAAGAATCCCAGGCGCAATAAAGAAGGCTGTGTCAGGGCAGGACATTTCATTCATTATGGCCCAACATGACTTAAAGGGGTATTCTAGGAGAGGCTGCTGTCACAGTGATGGGGCCAAGGACTATGCAAGGTATCTAGCCGTTTTGGTCTTATGTATAGGTGCAGTAGTAAACCAATGGCAAGTCCAATGTAACAAAAGGTCTTAATGTGCAAACCTCAACCCCATTGTCATTGTGGGGCATATTGTATTAAAACAGAAATTCACATGGAGAGTCATATGTTAGTTCCTCTATTGAACTGACATAATGCATGTAATGGATCCAGGTGCAGTTAGGCTTATGTAAACAATACTGGTTATTGGTGTTTTATAGTGTATGCGGCTTACAGGTAAAAGTTAAGCAGGCCTTACTACCGTATATACTCGGGTATAAGCCGACCCGAATATAAGCCGAGGCCCCTAATTTCACCCCAAAAACCCAGGAAAAGTT
The DNA here is from genome assembly GCF_029499605.1 of Hyla sarda. Lineage (NCBI taxonomy): Eukaryota > Metazoa > Chordata > Amphibia > Anura > Hylidae > Hyla > Hyla sarda. The sequence continues at coordinate 175,837,538 of NC_079196.1, read as the reverse complement.
ATTGACTCGACTATAAGCCTAGGGTGGGAAATACATCATCCCCCCATGTCATCATTCAGACCCCCGTCATTAACACCCTCATCATCCCCCCCATCATCATTACCCTGTCATCATCCCCCCTCTTCATCATTACCCTGTCATCATCCCCCCTTCATCATTACCCTGTCATCATCCCACCTGTCATCATCCCCCTTCATCATTACCCTGTCATCATCCCCCGTCATCATCCCCCCTTCATCATTACCCTGTCATCATCCCCCCTTCATCATTACCCTGTCATCATCCCACCTGTCATCATCCCCCTTATCATTACCCTGTCATCATCCCACCTGTCATCATCCCCCTTATCATTACCCTGTCATCATCATTACCCTGTCATCATCCCCCGTCATCATCCCCCCCTTCATCATTACCCTGTCATCATCCCACACCACCCCCTTCATCATCACGGCTTGTCAATGTCTGATTTAACAGTGGTCTTCAACCTGCGGACCTCCAGATGTTCCAAAACTACAACTCCCAGCATGTCCGGACAGCCATCGGCTGTCCGGGCATGCTGGGAATTGTAGTTTTGAAACCTCTGGAGGTCCGCAGGTAGAAGACCACTGCCCGGGCCTTCGTCATCATCCAGCCCCCCATCCCCCCTTTAGTTTTGTACTCCCCTCCGCTCGGCGGGACGTTCGGGTGAGCTGGTCCGGGCCATCTGTGCTGCAGGACCGTCCGGTGGGGAGGGATAGTCGTTCCAGGCTGTCCATCTTCACGGGCCTCTTCTTTGCGCCCAGCCCTGGAGTGATGACGTTGCCTTGACGACGACGCACTGGGACGCAACGTCCCTGTGCGTCATCGTCAAGGCAACGTCATTATTCCGGGCCAGGCCCGAAGCGCGGAGAAGAGGCCACCCCCCCCCGGTGAAGATGGACAGCCCGGAACGACTATCTCTCCCCACCGGACGGTCCTGCAGCACAGATGGCCCGGACCAGCTCACCCGAACGTCCCGCCGAGCAGAGGTGAGTACAAAACTAAAGGGGGGATTTGGGGCTGGATGATGACGAAGGCCCGGGCAGTGGTCTTCAACCTGCGGACCTCCAGATGTTTCAAAACTACAACTCCCAGCATGCCCGGACAGCCGATGGCTGTCCGGGCATGCTGGGAGTTGTAGTTTTGAAACATCTGGAGGTCCGCAGGTTGAAGACCACTGAGGGCGGGAGAGTTCACTCGAGTATAAGCCGAGGGGGGGTGTTTTCAGCACGAAAAATCGTGCTGAAAAACTCTGCTTATACTCGAGTAAATACGGTAGTTATGATAATAGAAAGATTTTTATGCTGTATACAAAGAGATGCTTCTCTGACTATGGGAGAGTCATCCCTGTATCTGCTCCTTCACTTCCTATGAGAAGATATCAGCCTTCAACATCTTTCATGAAGAACTTCTTTAAAAGTGATCTGTCAGCTGCAATTCACATTCCAAACTTCTGACACTGTTAGATGCTGTTATATCTGTCTGAGCTTCCATAAGGCAAGAAGGTAGAAGGCGCTCCGTGTGTAGAACCTCAGGATCAGGTAGAGGGGGGGAAGGGAACTATCCACAGCCGCTTATCGGATTAGGTTGTGTGGGCTCACACACAACAAAGGGTAGCGCATGAAGATAGTAACAAAGTCGTCCGCAGCCTTTCTGGAAACTGGTGAGCAATAGAGTGACTGGAGATACAGGAATAAATCCGGCAGGGAAGTAGAGGTGTAAAATCCAGGTAGGTTTATTCAACAAAGATGCAACGCGTATTGCTTCGCATGGGCAGCTTCATCAGGCATGTCAGGTAGGGCAATCACTCAGGTTATATACCCGTAGAGGCTAACCCTTTACAATACTACCAATACAATTAGAGATGAGCGAACTTACAGTAAATTCGATTCGTCACGAACTTCTCGGCTCGGCAGTTGATGACTTTTCCTGCATAAATTAGTTCAGGTTTCGGGTTCTCCGGTGGGCTGGAAAAGGTGGAGACAGTCCTAGGAAAGAGTCTCCTAGGACTGTATCCACCTTTTCCAGCCCACCGGAGCACCTGAAAACTGAACTAATTTATGCAGGAAAAGTCATCAACTGCCGAGCCGAGAAGTTCGTGACGAATCAAATTTACTGTAAGTTCGCTCATCTCTAAATACAATGATGAAACCAATAGAATGTTACATTGAAAAGCAAATGCATACAAAAACATACATATTTGGATCTATTTGATAAATCATAGTAAATAATAAGTAATAATATAAAGAAAAAATAAACAAAAAAACATACAAAAAGAAATAATAAAAAAAACATCTATTATCACAAGCATAACATAATGGATATATATATATATATACACACACATAAAAAAAATTCATAAACAGCAAGTACAACACTCACAAGTAAATGACAAACATTTTATACAATTTTTTTTATACATTATTGCAAATCCACGAGGTAAAACAATAGTAAATGGGTTGAACGGGACAAAAACGCATCGAGAAGCCCAAAACAGATGGATACAAATATAATTTAAAAAAAAAACATGAAGAATAAAATGAATTAACAGGGATTTTCTATAGACCCATTGAAACCCTGAGGGGTCAATGTGCCAAGTTTGTGAATCCAAAAGGATTCACGTTTTATTAATCTTTGAAATCTATTTGGAGTTTCTAATGGAATTGATTCAAGTATAATTAATTTTATTGTTTCCATATTTCTATTGTGAATGTTATTGAAATGTCTCGATAAACTATGAAGCATATAACCATGCGAAATATTCCATCTGTGTTTGTTCATTCTCGCACGCACAGTCTGGACTGTCCGACCCACATACTGTAAATTACAACTACAAGATATACAGCAAAGTTGGTATCACAATTAAGCTTACCCTTTTATTTTAAAAGTTTTCTGGGTTTGAAAGGATTTAAATGTGACACTATTTTTAATCCATTGACAGCACAAACAGCGACTCTTCATACAAGGGGATTTCCCTGCATTCAGGATGGCTATAGGATTCTTATTTTTAAATCTACTAGGTGCAATTACCGTATATACTCGAGTATAAGCCGACCCGAGTATAAGCCGAGACCCCTAATTTCTACCCAAAATCCCAGGAAAAGTTATTGACTCGAGTATAAGCCTAGGGTGGGAAATACATCATCCCCCCCTGTCATCATCCAGACCCGTCATTAACATCCTCATCATCATCACCGCCTGTCATCATCCAGACCCTCATCATCATCACCTGTCATCATCCCCTTGTCATCATCCCACACATTCCCCCTTCATCATCCCCTTGTCATCATCCCCACCCCCCTTCATCATCCCCTTGTCATCATCCCCACCCCCCTTCATCATCCCCTTGTAATCATCCCACCCCCCCCCCTTCATCATCCCCTTGTCATCATCCCCACCCCCCTTCATCATCCCCTTGTAATCATCCCACACCCCCCCTTCATCATCCCACACCACCCCTTCATCATCCTCTTGTCATCATCCCACACCCCCCCCTTCATCATCCTCTTGTCATCATCCGCCCTCAGTGGTCTTCAACCTGCGGACCTCCAGAGGTTTCAAAACTACAACTCCCAGCAAGCCTGGGCAGCCATCGGCTGTCCGGGCTTGCTGGGAGTTGTAGTTTTGAAACCTCCGGAGGTCCGCAGGTTGAAGACCACTGCGGCCTTCGACATCATCCAGCCCCCTCTCACCCCCTTTAGTTCTGTACAGTACTCACCTCCGCTCGGCGCTGGTCCGGTGCTGCAGGGCTGTCCGGAGAGGAGGTCGTCTGGTGGGATAGTGGTTCCGGGCTGCTATCTTCACTGGGGGCGCCTCTTCTCTGCGCTTCGGGCCCAGAATAGAGGCGTTGCCTTGACAAAGACGCAGAAGTACGTTGGCAATGAACGTACCTCTGCGTCGTTGTCAAGGCAACGTGACTATTCTGGGGCCGGGCCCGAAGCGCTTAGAAGAGGCCTCCCCGGTGAAGATAGCAGCCCGGAACCACTATCCCACCGGACCACCTCCTCTCCGGACAGTCCTGCAGCACCGGACCAGCGCCGAGCGGAGGCGAGTACTGTACAGAACTAAAGGGGGGTGAGAGGGGGCTGGATGATGTCGAAGGCCCCAGTGGTCTTCAACCTGCGGACCTCCGGAGGTTTCAAAACTACAACTCCCAGCAAGCCCGGACAGCCGATGGCTGCCCGGGCTTGCTGGGAGTTGTAGTTTTGAAACCTCTGGAGGTCCGCAGGTTGAAGACCACTGCGGGTGGAGAGTTCACTCGAGTATAAGCCGAGGGGGGTGTTTTCAGCACGAAAAATCGTGCTGAAAAACTCGGCTTATACTCGAGTATATACGGTAGATTAGATTACGGAGATCTTTTTGGAACGCCTATAAATGACATTTGGTGTTTTTGGAATGATCTCTTTTGAAATAGGATAATTGTTTAGAATCAGACAATTTTTCTGAAGGATTTTTTTAAATATTGGACGCTTCCATGTTGTAATTCGTTATGAAGTAAAATTTTAACTTATTTTCAATAGAATTTTCACTTTGTTTCTTTGCATGTGATTTTTCAATTGATGTACTGATTAAATCTACTTGTTTTTTTATTCTGGACCTTTTTATATGCATTCGTTAGTAAGGATTTGGGGTAACCCTTTTCCTGGAAACATGTCCTTAGGACAAGCAGCCTGCGCATCGAAGTCCACATCCCTACGGATCCGCAGGTACTGTCTAAGCCAACTAGGGTAATGGGCACTGTCAAACTGTAAAAAACGATTGACATCTACTCTCTTAAAAAATGTCCTTGTTGCTATGGATCCCTCCTCAGTTATATAAATGTCCAAATCCAAAAATTGGATCGAGACATTAGAATAGTGCATCGTAAATTTAAGGCCCCAAGTATTATGATTTAATTAATTTACAAATAATTTGGCCTCTTTTTCAGACCCTAACAGATCATAAAAAGGTCATCTATAAATGACCGAAAAAAACACACAAACTTAGTAAAAAACAAGCACTGTGCCATTATTAGTGAAACGCATTTCATCTTTGTTGAATAAACCTACCTGCCCTTTACACCTCTACTTCCCTGCAATTATTCGTCCAGCGCCGGATTTATTCCTGTATCTCCAGTCACTATATTGCTCATGAGCTTCCATAAGGTAAATAAACACTTTTATTCTATGGTGCCAATAGGTGTTCCTAAGGCCCTTAAGTGCTTAAAGGGGTACCCCACCATAGACATGTTCAGAGTAAAGAAAACGGTCCAGCACAGGTTTGCAGGTAAAAAACAGCTTCTTCTTTTATTGGGTCAGTTCCGACAAGACAAATAAATAAGCCGACGCGTTTCGGACCTACACTCGGTCCTTAGTCATGCCATGACTAAGGACCGAGTGTAGGTCCGAAACGCGTCGGCTTATTTATTTGTCTTGTCGGAACTGACCCAATAAAAGAAGAAGCTGTTTTTTACCTGCAAACCTGTGCTGGACCGTTTTCTTTACTCTGTGCATACATCTGGTCAGGGACGCTGCTGATCAGGCCCGCGCACAGGTGCAGGGAGGAGGAGGTGAGCTGTCGTTCTGATTTACTCACCATAGACATGTTATCCCCTATCCAAAGGATAGGGGATTAGGCTCCTTTCACACTATATGTTGCTCCGTTTTAAAGGCCTCTTACAATGTCCCATTAAGAAAACCCTTAAAAATGGCTGTTAAAAAATCCCATAGACTTGAATGGAATTTTTTGATTATCCATTATCACCCATTATAGCCCGTTATGAATAACGGACGTTATTTGTGACAGGAGAAAAATTTGTGCATTTGACGTTTTTACTCCCGTCACAAATAACATCCGTTATTCATAACGGGTGATAACGGGATAACCAAAAATTCCACAGACTTGAATGGCATTTTTTAACGGCTGATAATAAGGGTTTTCTTAAAGACCCCTTACATTGTCCCGTTAAAACGGAGCAACATATAGTGTGAAAGATGTGTGATCTGGGGGGGGTCCCAGCAGCCGGATTACCCCTTTTAAGAGTGAAATACCTCTTCAGGCTTGATTGACTGTCAGGGCTCAGCCTCGTTCTTACACTATGCATGCAAATTATGCACAGCTGCGAGATTTGAAACGGGGCTGGGCTTCCAGCTGTCAATCAAGCAGGGACAGGAATCGGGGTTTGGGGGGAATGCATCTTTGACTCTTTGCACCAGAGAATGACAGCATATTTCTATGTAATGGAAGCACAGACAGATATACCAGCATCTAAATGTGTCTGCGTGATAAGTGAGGTAAGTTGCCGCCAGATAAGGCTGTTTTAACAATGCATTAAGAAGTGCACAGCCAAAAATACGGGGCAAAAATGAGCCGACCGGAGTTACTATATGACTGCGGTCGGCTCATTCAAATAAATGAGATGCGGGCCGGGTCCGGCTGGGATACGGGAGTGCCTGGTTTTCACATTTCCCAGCCAGATACGGCCACCGTAACTACAAGACTTGGTGTGAATGCACCCTTAATATTATAAAAAAAAACGTATACGGTTTTTATAACATTGCACTCAATGCAAAATGCATTGAGCATATAAATACATATGGTTGCATCAGTTTTTTTGTTTCCCATTTACGAAAGCAAACTGACTGGAACCGTATGTCAAAAACAAGATGTGAATGTAGCCAAAGGGTTCGTTCACACAGCATATTTATTTTCAAGCTCGCAGCGGATTTACATCTGCAAGTTTGAAAAGGGGCGGGGGCTTCACATGCTACCCGTAACAGATTTTCACCAAGCGTAATTCCACTGTTAAAAATCTGCCGCAGCCCCCATTGAAGTCAATAGGGTCTGTGGCGGATTTTCAACATCCGAGAGTGGCAAAAATCTGCTGCGGGTAGTGCGCGTAGACCCTGCCCCTTTTCAAACTTGCAGCTGGAAATCCGCTGCGAAGCTGAAAAAAAATATGCCCGTCTGAACATACCTTAAGAGTGTGTTCACATGTTCAGGTTCTAAATTGCAATTATTGAATACAAAGCCATTTAATGGAGGACATGTATAAAGGAAAACCAAACTTATCAAATCCATTCCTGGCTATGGATTCAGGTATTGCGATTAAAAACCTGAAAGTGTGAACATATCCCAAGAGTCAGATCACTTGCTCATAGCTGTCATAGTCTATTTCACTTTTAAATCAACACCACTTGTCTTATTTGAAAGTGGATTGTGACCTTCATAAAGTGGGGAATCATGGCCACAATATGTTCTATGAATGCACAGATATGTTGTCCATCTGCCCTACAGTTAATTATACTGTTTTTTAATGTCATAATCACTTAGAGATAATGGATTTCACTGCGTTTTAAGCTTTAGGAATTTTCGGTACCCCCTCCAGAAAAAATAAAATCTCTCTTGGTGGATTCTCTGTGATGGTAGCAAAGTGGTTTCTTGGAAAAGGTTTGATTATTACAATTTAATGGAAAACTCAATATAGATTGAATTGTAGACTTTAGCGTGATGTGAAAGACTGATACCAAGTAATAAAAAGTGCTGGTTGCAGTTATTGGTGCTATAGATGGTGTAAATAGTTATTAAAGGGGTTATCCAGGAAAAAACTTTTTTTTTTTTATATATATCAACTGGCTCCAGAAAGTTAAACAGATTTGTAAATTACTTCTATTAAAAAAATCTTAATCCTTTCAGTACTTATGAGCTTCTGAAGTTAAGGTTGTTCTTTTCTGTCTAAGTGCCCTCTGATGACACCTGTCTCGGGAACCGCCCAGTTTAGAAGAGGTTTGCTATGGGGATTTGCTTCTAAATTGAGACACGTGTCATCAGAGAGCACTTAGACAGAAAAGAACAACCTTAACTTCAGAAGCTCATAAGTACTGAAAGGATTAAGATTTTTTAATAGAATTAATTTACAAATCTGTTTAACTTTCTGGAGCCAGTTGAGATATATATATATATATATATATATATATATATATATATATATATATATAAAAAAGTTTTTTCCTGGAATACCCCTTTAAAGAAGCACTCCTACCAAAACTGATCTTGTGCTATGTCCAGTGTAGGGGAGGTGCATGCCATAGAGAAAACAAAACCAGGCTTATAGCAGCAATCAGATCTTCTTTGACTTTGTTAGGCAGCATTAGATTATTTTGTTGGAGTGTTCCTTTAAATTAAGTGTCCAGGAATAGGAGATAAAAGAGGCCTGAACAAGTATATTCTTAAAGGGGTACTCCACTGCTCAGCATTTTGAACAAACTGTTCCGAATGCTGGAGGCGGGCGCTTGTGATGTCATAGCCCCGCCCCCACATGATTTCATGAGGGGGCGGGGCCATGACATCACGAGCTCCCGACTCCAGCGTTCGGAACAGTTTGTTCCAAATGCTGAGCAGTGGAATACCCCTTTAAGGCATGTTTACATGAATATAAACCATGTTTTTGGCACAGAACCCACAAAATCTCTGTGCCAAAACCCATGCGGGGTCGGCTTTGAAAACCCTGCTTTTGTTGACTTTAATGGGAGACAGGGAACCACACAAAAAAAACCTTTTCTTTGCAGTTACATGCGGAAGGTCCCCTTTGAAGTCAATAGGAACTGGGACCCCAGATTATTCTTGTGTGCACACAACCTTAGAGGGTAAAAGCATATCCAGCTTACCACTATTGTAAAGTTGTTCCAGATTCACATGGCCTTACAGTAGTTCATCCCCATTCAGTTAAAAATTACCTGTCACCAAATAAACTTTTCTAAACTAACTCAGGCTATGTTCCCTAACACTCCTCCCACAATTAAAAAAAAATTCAGAGCTTTAAAAAGTTGTGTATTATTATACCTTTTATTCTTGCTCACATAGTGAAGTCTCCCAGCAGGAAAAAGTGGGTGTTTCCCAGCAGGCATGACATCACTAAAGCCTGCTAGGGGACCACATCCGCCCTCACATGGTTGCAGTGCTCTGATGAATAGAAGACCTTAAGCTCTGTGCATCTTAAAAAGCATTTTAAAAGCAAGTGAATGGGAAAGTGTCTACTAATTACACAAGGAACACTATATTAAAAGTTTTATTTGGTGACAGGTACTCTTCAATATTTAATATATACACTATATATATATATACATATATATATATATATATATATATATATATATATAATGTATAGAGGTGGGGGGTGAGATGTAGGCTTTTTATTTTTATTTTTTTAATCCTGGACTGACCCACTTTTAAATGGGCAAACTAACTTTGTTCCTAAAATAAATAAATCATTAAAAAAAAGTTTGTCTCTTGTGGTTACTTAAGTCTGTCTCTTATGCTAGGATTGCACACAAGTTTTTTGACCTTTTGCAGAGTTCTTACACCTGTGTGAAAATGCCGGTTTTGTACCCTGTGGCAGTTTTTCACTGCCTTGAATGTTCACGAGATTCCCCCAAAAGATCCTCTTCTAAATTCAGTGAATTGTGCTCTGGGGGGTGTGGCTTGGAGGTTGAGAGGAGCGGTTGCACACTGTAAGCACTCCCACTCGGAACCAGAAGAGGTGAGCGATTCCCTGCTTCAGGTTATCCATGCCTGCAAAACCTCCCTGAGTGGGAAGATGGAGGAAGTAAAGATAGATGTGGGCCTATTAAGACAAGATCTCCAGAACCTTCGAGACTGGATCACTGAAACAGAGACGCCAATCTCCAACATCGAGGGCACTATTGCCCCCTCCCTGACCACCGTACAAGAACAGCTTAAACTGGCCAGACAAAAGAACAATGATTTGGAGAATAGACTGCGCCGGAATAACATTACGGTGATTGACTTACCCGAGCGCGCAGAGGGCCAGAACCTGGGGGCTTTTGCGGAGGGGTGGATTAAGGACTTGTTCCCTGTAGTATCCTCCTCTGCGTTCGCTGTCGAACGTGCACATTGTGTACCCTCCAGACCACCGATTCCAGGGCTGCCGCTGAGTCCTCTTCTAGCCAGGCTCCTGAACTGCTATGACCACGACTTGATTCTCTGCTCTACGCGGAGATTGCCGGAGGTTATGCTAGCAGGGTCTACATATTCCCGGATTCTTCTCTGACTTACAATGCCGCAGAGCTACTTTTACATCTATCAAAGCCCGGCTGAGAGAGAAGAGGGTCCCTTACTCCATTGCATACCCTGGCCGCTTGCAGGTGGTAGATGGAGACAGAGCTATTTTCTTTACTACGCCTCAAGAGACGGACAACTGGCTGAATAGAATACGGAGAGCCCAGTGATGTGCCTGCTACTCTCTGCTGCGGCACCATGGAGCCTACACTGCGTGACCCTCTATGGAAGCCTCACCGTGGATGCCCTTGTTTGGATGTGCTCCTGCATGATTCCTTTGCTGATCCTGTTTGCAGCCGTTGGACTCAGTTGAGACTCTGCTGCCTCTTCGGAATGTTTGAACCTGAACTGGTCAGGTATCGTGTTTTCTCCCCTGGCTGCCCATCTCCTATCCTTTGGCCCGCTTCACTTTAAATCTGGACCCTCTATTCCCACCCAACTTCCTGGTTGGGTGTGCTCGCCTTAACCCCCTGACCTCCTGTGGACCTCGGATGTCCTAGTAGCATGTCCAGCTTCCCACCCTCAACTGACAGTCCCCCTCTCTCTTGTTTACCCTCCCGTGTTCCCTATCCTCTAAACTGCCCTCAGTACCCACCTCCCTGAGATGGGGTACTCATCTGGACGCTATGCAGGAATTGGCGTGCACTTGGACTTATGGACTGGGGTATTGTCAGGAACCGGACTGGTATGCGGGTAGTGGATCCTCTGTGTCATTGAGGCGATGACGTGGGCCGTACCAGGGGACCGGTTCTAAGAAGTTACTGGTTTTTACCAGAGCCCGCCGCAAGATGGACTTGCTGCGGCGGTAACTCCCAGGTCGTATCCCCTGATAGCGACTCGACCTCACTAACAGCTGAGATAGGCGTGGTACACAAGGCAAAGGCAAGGTCGGATGTAGCAAGAGGTCAAGGCAGGCGGCAAAGGTTCGTAGTCAGGGGCAACGGCAAAGGGTCTGGATACACAGGCTAGGGATACACAAAACGCTTTCACAGGGCACTAGGGCAACAAGATCCGGCAAGAACAGGAAGGGGAAGTGGGTTTTTATGTGTAGGGAGTGATTTGGAACTGATTGAACCAGGCACCAATTAATGGTGCACTGGCCCTTTAAATCTGAGAGACCCGGCGCGCACGCGCCCTAGAGAGCGGGACCGCGCGCGCCGGGACTGAGCAAGAGGATGGGGCAGGTGAATGGAACGGGATGCGACCCGCGGGCAGGCACGTCCCGCCGCGTGGATCGCATCCCCGCCGGGGGACACAGAGCGGCCCTCCCGGTCAGCTAGTCTGACCGAGGCGCAGCAAGTAGGAGCAAAACGCTGCGACCCGGAGCGCTCGGCGTTACAGGTATCCTACTCTATGTGCCTTATTGATGTGTGGGGTGGAGGGGTTCCTACCATAACAATTGCGCATGGGTTCTGCCCCTTTGGTTATATACTCCCTAAGCTGGTGGTGCTTTGATTGCTGTGATTCCCTTTTTATCTGTCAATCCCTGGTTTTCCCTTCCCCCTACATCTCCTTGCTCCTTTTCTCCTCTCTCCCCTCCTGTATCTCCTTTGCTCTTCTTTCTCCCCCTCCCTCTCCTTATTCTTTCTCTTCTTTCCCCTTTTTTCTCCCCTACATCTTTTGTTTCTTCCTTTGCCAGTACTCTTTTTCCACTGTATGGTTCCTCCTTCTCCCATCTGTACTTTATGTGGGGCTTTAATATGTACCAGCAGGTTCTCCCCACTAGATGGAGCTGTTGCTCTACTGATGCTTTCTTTGCATTACTACTGTTACTTTAGTTACTTCTTATTTGTTTTTTGTCCCACCCATAGGTGGGTGTACTGTTTTATGCTTTGTCTCCAGTGTCCCTCCACCTCTAATCTACAATACTCATGGCTCTATGGAACCTTATTGTCTTTTTATTTGCTGTTTTTTTTAAATAATTTTTTGGACAGGCACTGACATTTCTCACTGAGTGTCTGGCAACTACCTGTCTACCCCTTAGTGTGAGGAAGGAAGGTCAGCAATGGGATGCCAGAGAAAGGGTGAAGCTACTCCGGTTGCTGAATGCGGATTGTCGAGCGTGTCTAGTGAGCACTTTGGGTGACAATTTTTGTACTTATTCATGAATAATACTTAGGAGATCTGTTGATCTATTTTTTGTACTGTGAAAGCTTTAGGAAGGAGACTGCTCGCAATGCTTTCCTTCATTACAAGGCTTCTCTCCATGTCAAAACAAAGAACAGCATTCCATATAGTCAATTGGTCTGCTTAAAAAAAATTAATAGTGACCCAGAGGTATTTGTTAAACAAGTGGATGACCTGGCAGATCGTTTAATAGCAAGAGGCTATCCCTTAGAGGTTATAACACAAGCAAGGAAATGTATAGAACAAACCCCAAGGGAAACACTGATAAAGAACTATCCAAAAACACAGGCATTAAAGGAGAAAATTCCATCCAGAGCCTCATTTGTCTTTAACCCCTTAAGGACCAGGCCCATTTTCACCTTAAGGACCAGAGCGTTTTTTGCACATCTGACCACTGTCACTTTAAGCATTAATAACTCTGGGATGCTTTTACTCTTGAATTTGATTCCGAGATAGTTTTTTGTTTTTTCCTGACATATTCTACTTTAACATAGCAGTACAATTTCGACGATACTTGCATCATTTCTTGGTGAAAAATTCCAAAATGTCATAAAAAAATTAGAAAATCTTGCAATTTTCGAACTTTGAAACTCTCTGCTTGTAAGGAACATAGACATACCAAATAAATTATATACTGATTCACATATACAGTATGTCTACTTTATATTTGCATCATAAAGTTGACATGTTTTTACTTTTGGAAGACATCAGAGGGCATCAAAGTTCAGCAGCAATTTTAAAAATGTTCACAAAATTTTGTAAATCTGAATTTTTCATGGACCAGTTCAGGTTTGAAGTGGATTTGAAGGGCCTTCTTATTAGAAATACCCCACAAATGACCCCATTATAAAAACTGCACCCCTCAACATATTCAAAATGACATTCAGTAAGTGTGTTAACCCTTTAGGTGTTTCACAGGAATAGTAGGAAAGTGAAGGAGAAAATTCTAAATCTGCATTTTTTACACTCGCATGTTCTTGTAGACCCTGTTTTTGTATTTTTATAAGGGGTAAAAGGAGAGAAATCCCCCCAAAATTTGTAACCCAATTTCTCTCGAGTATGAAAATACCTCATATGTGTATGTCAAGTGTTCAGCGGGTGCACTAGAGGGCTCAGAAGGGAAGGAGCGACAATGGGATTTTGGAGAGTGAATTTTTCTGAAATGGTTTTTGGGGGGCATGTCACATTTAGGAAGCCCCTATGGTGCCAGAACAGCAAAAAAAATCCACGTAGCATACTATTATGGAAACTACACCCCTCAAGGAAGGAAACAAGGGGTACAGTGAGCCTTAACACCCCACAGGTTTTTGACGACTTTTCGTTAAATGGGCACTGTCACCAACTTTATTTTTTGATATGTTGTAGCACTTATGTACTACAACATATCTCTAATATACTTTTATTATTATTTTTTTCATTAAAAAGGTTTAATTTACATTTAAAAACCGGCTACTGAAAAAGGACTGATTTTGGAGTGGCAATCAGTCCTTTTTCAGTTAGGCTGCACTCGCTCCCTGCCTGTCAATCAGACAGGCGGGGAGCGAGTGCATTGGCTCCCCGGCCACTGGCCCGCTGCCGGACTCTGCAGTAACTGCAAGTGTAATGAGTGAACGGGGTATGCGGGGGGGGGGGGGGGGGAGGAGGGAACGGGCTAGTGACGTAGCGGGGGGGGGGGGGGGGAGAGAGAACGGGCTAGCAAAAAAAAATAGGATGGTGGGAGCTACCCTTTAAAGTCGGATGTGTAAATTTTTTTTTTTTCACTAAAATGCTGGTTTTCCCCCAAATTTTACATTTTTACAAGGGGTAATAGGAGAGAAAGCCCCCAAAATTTGTTTGGCAATTTCTCCCGAGTACGAAAATACCCCATATGTGGCCCTAAACTGTTGCCTTGAAATACGACAGGGCTCTGAAGTGAGAGAGCACCATGCACATTTGAGGCCTAAATAAGGGATTTGCATAAGGACGGAACCGGATGCAAGAATAACACTTGCATCCGATACCAATAATACCCTATGGCAGTGTTTCCCTAACAGGGTGCCTCCAGCTGTTGCAAAACTTCCAGCATGCCTGGAAAGTCAATCGCTGTCCGACAATACTGGGAGTTGTCTTGCAGCAGCTGGAGGCTCCGTTTTGAAAACAGTGTCATACGAGAAATGTTTTATTTGGGGGGGGGGGGGGGATAGGAAATCATTCATGTGGTTCCTGTTCTTTTTGACACATGAACCTAAAAAGTTAAACCATCAGATTGGGAAACTACACAGTATACGTAAAGCAACCAGTTACTTGTAGATCGAATTTTGTAATTTATTGTATAATATGCACATGTGGTTGCTTTTATATAGGGAAAACCAAGCGTTCTCTATTTCATAGAATGTCACTCGAAAAGGCTCCGCTAGATTTATTGAACACATGGTTAATTTTCACCATAGTAATGGTTCTACATTAAAGTTTAGAGCTTTAGAAAGAGTAGAAACTGCTATTCCAGGAAAGGATAGACATCAAACATTATTATTAAAAGAATCCAGATGGATTCTACGAGTAAACGCAGTAGGACCGTTAGATCTAAATGATAAGAAGGAATTAGGTGCATTAATATGACACATCACATCTCAGACCTTCACATGTAAGATTTGTTCCTCATCAGTTGATTTTAACTCACCTGTTTTTGTTTGAGCACTTTAAGGGTTAAGTTTTGGGTTACACCCATTCACCAGTATCACGTGATATGGCAGGTAATTTTAAGTGTACCCGCCAGATCTAACAAAAAAATGTTTTTTATATATCACTCAGTACCTAATCCTGACCATGTACATCTAATTTTTATGTGTTTTTTTATTATACTTTTAATTTAGCTCACTGGTCTGAATTCCTCTCAAAAAGAGGGGGTGTGGCCTCATTGTGCATGTCTCCGCCCCCTCCCTCAGTATACTGTCTGCTCACATCTCCCCTAGCATTAGCAAAACTACAACTCCCAGCTTGTCCTCACTGACAGTATGGAGACACAAGCTGACAGTGGGAGGATGTTTCAATCAAGGAAGTGTGTCCATGACATAGGTCAAGATGCATAGTATGTGTCCGAGGAGGGGGGGTTCAATTGTTTGACTGTCTTTTTCAGTATGAAATACTGAAAATTTTCTAATCAAAGCAATTGCAAAACCTATTGGTTATACATGCTTCACAGCATATCAAAAGTTTTTGTATTTGACAGTGCCCATTTAAACCAGCAGAGTGAGCATGATGATGTCGCAGGGGCCTGACGAAGCACTATACAGTGCGATACGACTGTGGCCGACGCCCGATACCCCCCCCATTCCATCTACCGCCTCCCCGCTTCACCATCGCCTGACCGTGACGTGCTTCGCTACCTCCGACTTCCTGGGTGAGTTGCTCTGCACCTTCTCTTTTGTGACTTCACAGTCCAGAAAATTCCTGGCCCACATTGTATGGCAGAATTCCTCTATTTCTCCAATTCTTAAACTTAGAGCCTCAGACAGATCTCTTCTACTGGGTAACGAGGAACTGGCCCTTCGTTTTTCATCTTTTATGCTAGCCTTTATTCTTCTCAGGTCCGCTATGACACAGATCAGCTCCACTCCTATCTTGATGCCATCACCTTCCCTACTCTATCGGTAGAGGATTGTGACTTCCTAGAGGCTCCAATTACCCTATTGTAGGTGCAGGAGGCTATCGCTGATCTTGCCAACGGTAAGTCTCCGGGCCCTGACGGCCTTCCGCTGGAGGTTTACCTGAGGTACTCACATGTGCTCCTGTAATATTAAAACCAGATAAAGACCCTTTGTAGTGCGGCTTTTACCAGCCAATCTCCTTGCTAAATTTAAACTACAAAATATTGACAAAAGTTCTTGCCAATCGGCTAAGTCGTGGTATTCTTAATATTATACATAACGATCAAACTGGTATCATGCCTGGAAAATCCACTTCAGATAATATTCGGAGAGTTCAGTCAGCTGTCCAGGGGGGAGTGTTGGGCGGCGATTGGGCCTTGGCATCGTTAGACTAATTTTCGGAGGTGGGTCTCTATCCTCTACTAACATCCCAAGGCTCAGGTCCTTTTGAATGGTATTTGCTCTCCTCCATTCACTTTGGGCTGCGGGACGCGCCAGGGGTGCCCTCTGTCCCCGCTTCTGTTCGCGGTGGCAGTGGAGCCCCTTTGCTTTGCTTATTCGGCAGGACCCTGATTACCTTGGAATGTCGCTGGGAGAGAGAAGCGTATTGGGCTGTACGCTGATGATACGATTTTATTTCTATCCAACCCTGAACTACCGCATGCAATTAGATTGATGGACAGGTTTGGTTATGTTTCTGGGCTGTTCATTAATTGGACAAAATTGGCTATTATGCCATTGTTAAACAAACCCTGGCCCTCAGTTATGTGTGGACTTCGAGTGGTGACAGGGTTCAAGTATCTGGGGGTGTTTATCAATAGAAACTCCTAGTTGGACTAGGCCTCCAATATTCTCACCCTCTTGCCATATGTTAAAAACAAGTTTCAAATATGGGGGACTTTGCCTCTTACGGTCTGTGGCCGTATAAACCTTATAAAACCTACCTAAATGTCATACCTAAATGTCTCTATGCCTTAGAACATGCCTCTGTTCCAGTGCCTAAATCTTTTTTTTCCCCACATTGCACTCCCTTTTATCCCCCTTCATATGGGGGTCCCAATAGACCTAAAATTCCCCTTATGACATTGCAACGTCCTAAGTTAGATGCCGGAATGTCCCTTCCTGATTTTTACCTTTACTACCTGGCCGGCCAACTCCGCTACATTCGTCATTGGCTATTAAACTCCCTGATGCCTGATGCGGAGCAGTCTCTTTCTAGATATTCACAAGAGGATCCCTCCAAGGAACAGCACAGGAATCAAACCGGCGCTCACAGACTTCAATTGCAAAATGTTATTTATTTCCCGGCATGCAACGCGTTTTAGTGGATAACCAGCTTCATCAGGCATGTTAGAAAAGGGACACACTAAGGGTATTTATACCTAGAAAACATTAACACATACGTTTCTGGAACAAACAATATGGGGTAAAATAAACATCAAAGGCCATCGTAAAGAAGAGAGTATCTAAGTATATACATACACATATATAAATGTGATAGTACATAAAAAAATAAAATAAAATAAAAAATATGTAAAAGAAAGAAAAAAAATAGCATAAAATAGAGCGGATACTGCTACAAAGCATTCTCAATCATTTCATTTAATCCATCAGGAAAAAGAGATCAGAGAGAAAAAATCCAGTAGGATTCTCTATTGATTAATCTTTGAAATCGATTTTTTACGATAGATGGAATGACTTCAATGATCTTCAATTTCAAACAATCAAAATTGCCTTCATGGATCAAACAGACATGACGAGAGACACTGTGCAGCATAAACCGCCCTCGTACATTGGAACGGTGTTTATTCATGCGGGAATAAATCGATTTCAAAGATTAATCAATAGAGAATCCTACTGGATTTTTTCTCTCTGCTCTCTCTTTCCTGATGGATTAAATGAAATGATTGAGAATGCTTTGTAGCAGTATCCGCTCTATTTTATGCTATTTTTTTTCTTTCTTTTACATATTTTTTCTTTTTTATTCTATTTTTTATTTAACTTTTTTATGTACTATCACATTTATATATGTGTATGTATATACTTAGATACTCTCTTCTTTACGATGGCCTTTGATGTTTATTTTTCCCCATATTGTTTGTTCCAGCAACGTATGGGTTAATGTTTTCTATGTATAAATACCCTTAGTGTGTCCCTTTTCTAACATGCCTGATGAAGCTGGTTATCCAGCGAAACGCGTTGCATGCCAGGAAATAAAGAACATTTTGCAATTGAAGTCTGTGAGCGCCGGTTTGATTCCTGTGCTGTTCCTTGGAGGGATCCTCTTGTGAGTGCTTTACCTGTGTTGCCAGGAACGGCTGCCCAACTTCACCCGTCGAGGGTCTATTTCCTACAGCCTACACCATAGTTGTACTTGGTCGGAGTACAACTCACTTCGGAGAGCAGTTTTGCTTCTACATACTATATTGGATTTAACGTTATCACACTAGGAGCGCTTTCCCTTTTGTCTTTTGTTCTTTCTAGATATGTCCCTAATCTTTCCCCGAGATCCATACTGGAGAGTCCGACCATGGGAGGTGGAACTTTTTTGCCTCTCCACAAATTGGCTATCCAGGTTTGGAGGGCTGCCAAGTCTGTGCACAATTACACTAATATACGCTCAGATACTCCCCTTTGGCATAATCCGAATTTCACACATTGGACAGTAATCTTGATCCTATTTTTTGGCAGAATGCCGGGGTTGGGGGCCCTAGAAAACGAATTGAGATCGTTTGAGCAACTACAGAGTATGATATCCCTAGATGCTGCTTCTTTAAATACCTACAGTTACGCCATGCCCTTAATGTCCAGTTCCCGGTGGGCTCTCCCCCTATTTCTGCATTCCCATTCATTGGGTTCCTGAAGTGCCAGGGCCTGCGGGGTCTTGTGTCCAACCTATACACACATCTTATACAAGACAAGAACTCACCTATACCCTAACCTGCAAAACAGTATTGGCAATCGTTTATCCCTACCCTTACTGACGATGACTGGGAGGAGATTCTCTCTTCTCATATGCTAGTTTCCCCAGCTGCCAACAACAAACTCATTCAATTGGGTAGGTCTGCCTCTGATGCATATCACTGCTGCGTTGCTGCTAGGGCAGACTACTGGCACCTCCTCTGGGCATGCCCTTACATTGGAGATTTTTGGACTGAAATTCTTAGACTCTTAGCTGCCATTGTACAACCCTCCCAAACTGGCTGGTCTGTATATTCGGAGTTATGGATGAGGAAGTGTGGCCTCACCACACTTGTACCTTTTTACAGTAATCGTTCTTGGCTAGGAAAGCTGTGGCCCTTTGCTGGATGGATCCGAGACCCCCTACCATGTCTCAGTGGCGAGCCTTGATAAATGCAGTGATTCCTTTTTCCCACATTATATACAAGAACAGGAAATGTCCTGCTAAGTCCCTGCTGGTGTGGGTTGCGTGGTGTGCTTCCCCTTTAAACCTCTGCACATACTCCATAACTGACTGTAGGAACCCTTGAGATAGTTGAGGGGAGGGGGGGGCTATTTTATCTTTTTTTTATTTTTATTTTAACATAGAAACATAAACATAGAATGGGTCGGCAGATAAAAAAAACTTTGGCCCATCTAGTCTCCCCAATAATTTGAATACTATGAATAGTCCGGGGCCCTATCTTATATGAAGGATAGCCTTATACTTATCCAATGCATGTTTAAAGTCCTTCTCTGTATTTGCAGCGACCACTTCTGCAGGAAGGCAATTCCATGCATCCACTACTCTCTTAGTAAAGTGATTATATTTTATTTTGCCTCACTTCACTTTATTATGACACTTCTGTATTTGCAATATAACAACGTAAGCACCTGTCCATTCTTTTTAGCCTTTCCCTTGCATTTATGTATTCATTTTTGATCACAGAGTGACGCTGGGGCCTTTAGGTCCTTTTACCTATGGTGTCAGCTGTTGTTTGCTGGCCATTACCTTATGCTGGTTTAACTGTTACGATTACTACCGTTTACTTTGTGTTCGGACCATGTACTCCTATGACTTCGTGACGGATCGATTTACCTGCCTACCAATGCCTCTATTGTAGTGCACAGCTATATCTTTTTATGTGCAGATGTTGTATATTTTATGTGTGACTGCAAAGTTGATGCTGTTACCTTTTCAATAAACAAATAAAAAATTAAATAAAAAAATTGTGCTCTAGAGGCAGGGTCCCACCAGCTCAATTTACATATTCATTGTCTGACTCCATGACCTAGTGATGTGGAGTCACTGGTCACGTGAAAGCGCTCACATGACTAGCGACTCCACATCACTAGGATGTGGAGTCACATACAAGTGTGCTCCTGGAGCTCCGCCCAAGCACGCCGCCTGCCAGAAAAGGATAATGGGCCAGCGGAACCACGGATAGGGGTCAGGTAAGTATCGCTATCATTAGTATCACCCGCACTACACACCTGTACCAACAGGTTAGTGCCGGTAAAAATGATGACAGTTTCTCTTTAGATAAAGCAATACTTCGTATCATATTGTGTATTTGCTACGAAGTAAAAATTTTAAGCAGAAAAATCCAATTCCCTGTTCAAATGAAAGTGCTAAATGTGCATAGTGTGGATGACGCTAGAAATTATTGACAAATCACAAAAGCGGTTTGAACAATATACGCCTTTTATTATATTCCATGGAAGGTAAGAGTATTTGCAGTCCCCCCCCCCCCCCCCCCCCCCAAATTATTGATCTTGAGTTATATACTCTGAAAAGATACAGAATCCTTCATGCAAAGAATCAGGTTTACATTTTTGCACATAAGCTATAGAATATACAACTGTACAATATTTACATTTTAAAATTTAATTTCAATGCAAATAAAAACATTCTGCATTACCTAAAAAATAAATAGGAGAATGATACCCACACAAACTCTATGGTAGGAGCGGTCTATGAACCGCCCAATAGCCCAAGTAGATACATATAAATGGATTTGCCCAGTATGTGTTACTGTACTTTGGAGACATAGAATGATTCTGTAAATATAAATGTCGTATTGTAAAAGCACAAACTTCATTTATGATATAAAAAAGTTCCTAATATTTGTTCTGAACACAAGATTTAGACCAGCTGAATCTTGGATAAGATTTTTCTTTTTTTTATATTAATATATTTTTGCTGTCTGCATATTGTTACAAATAATGAAACTCTGAAACAAATGCTGTACAGTGCAAGTAACAAAAAAGACAAAACACTGCAACACTGGAAAGAATAGCTACACAAGGGTCACGTCCATACACACAGCACGGTTCAGGCACTGTCCGCTATATAACTTCACAAAGAGGAGAAAAATGCAAACTTTACCCACTTTCTTTGGAATCTGTGGCTCTTCAGCTGTTGCAAAACCACAACTCCCATCATGCCTTGACAGCAGTTGTCATGACAATATTGTAGTTGTGGTTTTGCAAGAGCTGGAGAGCCATAGGATGGGAAATAATAGAGATAATTAGAATAGAGATCAAACAGTTTATAGTACAATGTAGGGGCACATTAAGGGGCTACTAATGCAATAAAGTTACTTCATAGGGGCCGGTGCAGACAAAGTTCCTCAACAGGTAAACGTGCAATATGATAATACTAAGACTGTGACTGTCGTCTAGTCAGACCATGGATAGCCAGAGGTAACTGGTGACTTTAACATAATGTGGATTGAGACTAGATAGACCTCTGATGAAGACAATAGATGTGCACTCAACCAAGGCTGGGACTTCAGTTAACTATTGATCATGACGGAACTTCAATTCCTCCTCAGGGTATGTTCACACTGAGGAATTGGAGAGGAATTTCCACGAGTAATTCTGCTCGCTTTTTCCTCTCCAAATCATTCAGCAGTGAAAATCCCCAGAGTTGTACAGAATTTCTGCCCCTCAGTTCACACTGAGGAATTTCCTCAAGCAGAATTCTGACGAGGAAGTATGTTCCGCTTGAAGAAGGAACATGTTCTTTCTGGCGGAATCAGTGTCGTTCTCCCATAGCGATCAATGTTATTTTTTTTTTCCAGTCAGAAGCATTTCCGTGCGGAATTAGAGCGGAATTTCTGCATGAAAAAAAAAAAGCGTATTTATGAATAAACTCTTGATACTCCTCCTCCTCTGCATGAAACCTGCATTTCTGTGCGGAATTCCACGCAAAATCGCTGCTAATTCTGAGCGGAAAAAAAATCTGTATTTTGGGGTGGAAATTTTCAGTGTGATTTCCGCCCCAATTCCTAATAAGATGTCTGCATGCGGGGGTCCCGCCGCTGGGGACCCCCGCAATCTAACATGCAGCACCCACCTGTGAGCACTGCAGGAAGTGCGGGAGGCTCCAAGTCTTATGCCTCCCGACCACGGGGACGGAGTATCGTGACCTCACGACTCCTCCCCATGTGACATCACACCTGGCCCCCTCAATGCAAGTCTATGGGAGGGTGCGTGACGCTGCCACGCCCCCTCCCATAGACTTACATTGAGAGGGCAGGGCGTGACATCACGATACTCCGTCCCCGTGGTTGGGAGGCATAAGACTTGGAGCCTCCAGCACTTCCTGCAGTGCTCACAGGTGGGTGCTGCATGCTAGATTGCGGGGGGTCCCCAGCGGCATGACCCCTGCGATTGGACATCTTATACCCTCTCCTTTGGGGCTGGAGGGCTGGAGTACTCCTTTAAATATGGCCAGGTATGTTCGCTGCCAGACTCCTTCCTATTACTCTACTAAAATAAACATGCATGCATATCCAATCCAAGTGAGAATGTTTATGGAGGAGTCAAGAGACAGGACAAGGGCATAGCAAATAGCTATCTTATGGCCGGCATAAGATGTGGACAACTAATATGTGACAAAGTAAAGAAAAGTTCATCTGCAATGTTTCTTCTATTCTGAAGAGTTTCTGACCCACACACATGCTGGATAGATCTGCTCATATCTGCTTGTTCAGGTAATGGTTTTCTCAGCAAAGGAGGAAGGCCCTTCCAGGTCTCTCGATGCCTTCTCAGACGTCAGTGTCAGACTTAAATGTCTTTAACAGAACTCAATTGTTCAGATCCATCTGTAGGAGACACTAAACATGAACCTAATAATATCACCATGTGGGCTGTATGCTTCCTCTATATTACATGCTTTCCTTATCAAGCCCTTCTCGGGTATGTATAAGTAATATCTCTATAAATCCTTCCAATAATCCATCCCTTCTCAGGCGGTAAGGATATGGGTGGGTGACGAAGATACTGGTGCCTTACATCAGTGTTTCTCAACTCTGGTCACCACAACCCCAATATCCTCAAACATTGACCTGTTGCAGATATCTGAGAATTGCAGTTGAGGAAGGCCACCATATGTTGTGTTACTTGGCTTTGCAGTAGACGAGACCCGTAATTATAATGGATGCTGTTTGAACCCTTATGTTTGACCTAACTTCTAAGGCCTATAACAAACTATGTTATGTATATATCAACAACTTTAGGGGAATCCCCCTAAAGGAGCACCCTAAACTAAGAAACCTCCCTATTAAATATAACTTTTATTGGTCCCTATTAAAGGGGTACTCCGCTGCCGTGTCGGAAGCTCCGCTCCCCAGCGTTCGGAAGTTTATTGTTCCAGACACTGTATGCGGGCTTCCGTGTTCAGGGCCGCCACTCGTGACGTCACGCCCACCCCCTCAACATAAGTCTATTGGAAGGGGGCGTGACGGCCATCATGCCCCCTTTGCATAGACCTTCGCTGAGGGGGCGGGCGTGACGTCACGAGGGGCGGCCCTGAACACAGAAGCCCGCACACAGCGTTTGGAACAATAAACTTCCGGACACTGGGGAGCGGAGCTTCCGACACAGGGCAGCGGAGTACCCCTTTAAAATATCTGAAGAAATCAAAAACCTAAATGTAATATAAAAGTTCACCACTAGGTGTCAAAACCACACCACTGTTAAAATTACAGCTACAGTCTAGCTCCATATCAATGTGTTAAAAATATAAGCTCAGAAAGAGTATGCACTTATGTTTGTACGGCCGTTCAAAGAGCTATCCATATATCTAGTAATCCGCAGCTGACTGTAAGAGCTGCTATTAAAACTCCCATATAGCCAGTTCCCTAATGTTTCGCTGCCACCCCAGCTTTATCAAAGGATCAGTGGCTATCATATTTTCAGCACTGTAGCTGTAATTATAACAGTGGTGTAGTTTTGACACCTGGTGGAGAACTTTTATATTAAATTTAGGTTTTTGATTTCTTTAGATATTTTAAATAGTGACCAATAAAAGTTACATTTTATAGGGAGGTTTCTTAGTTTAGGGTACCCTTTACGGGGTTTCCCCTAAAGATGTTGATATATTAGTTACCCTGGCACCTTCTGGGGTTTTGTTGTATCATTCTATAAATAAAAGTAAGGCAGCACATTATCTCAGGAAGAATACATTTTGACTTCTTATTGACAATGATAACGGCTTCAGGGTAAACTTAGGGCCTCTTAAAGCTTCCTTATACTAGATAGTTGATCTTAACACTATGAGACGAGTGGCTTCCCTACATTCGGAATGAATAAGATGCATAATACTGTTGATATCTGGCTACCTTCTTATTCATAGCATAAACATACTGCCAAATCGTGATTTTTTTTTTTTTGAGAAATACTGCCACGAGGCAAAAGTGATCTGACCTATAATCATAACTGAGGTGTTAAAGATTTGAAGTCTTCTGGGTATGTTTACATGTTGCATTTATTTTTTATGTTTTTTGTTGTGTTTAAAATTGCAGTGAAATAATGTACAATGTTAGTAAAATAGTGCCATTTTCCTGTGATTTTAGGAAAATCAGGGGAGGTGTACACCTATTATTTATCCTGATCCCATATAGATTGCAGCACCAGTATATTTGGAGCTGGGACGGAAGAGGTCTATTGAGCTACTAGGAGAGATCTGATAGGTGATAATGTCATCCTGTAGTTCAAGGAAGTCAGCTGACCCAGGACTGACCACTTCCTCACACACATTAAACACACTGTGATCTTCTGTGGGTTAGACTGGTGATCACATGACCTATTACAGTAATAAAATGCATGGATGCAGTTGTGCTGTAATGAAACAGTTGGCACAACTGGAATAGTAATGGTGGGGGTGCATTATATGGTAGGGGGACCTGAAGTGCTTTAACTATTAGGAATCTGCCTCCCTTATCCTTTGTGCTGGAACATGGGGAACACAAAAATACAAAATATGAAATCTGTTTTCTTTCTGCTTACGATAACCCTGTACATCCTCCAAAGTACTGCCCATTGGGCAAAGTAACGTTAACTGCCCTAGTGTACAGGACACAAATTACAAAACAACAGAAACATTTCAGAATATTAACTCTACAATGAAGGGAAACAGGACCTCCATCAAGGAGGATCTTTTGCGTTGTAGATGGATAGATTATGCATAAAAAAAGCAGTGCAACATACATTTCAGCCAATAGAACAGCTTAACTGTTCATGAAGTCAGTCACTCAGAATGGGGTTTGGGCATTTACATAAATAGATTTGAAGATTTGTGGCAACTCTCTAAGCAAAAACATTGTGGAAAAGGATTGTACAAGAAGCACTTTAACTCGGGTTTTGCTTTACTTTGGCCATTGGATTTGTTGACTACAGTCATTCGTTTGCAGTGATTGTAGGCCTGCAAAATCACTAAAAGTAGTCATCCATCCACAGTGACCACAACACTACAAGTCATCCATCCACAGGGACCACAAGTCATCCATCCACAGGGACCACAAGTCATCCATCCAAAGGGACAACAACACTACAAGTCATCCATCCACAGTGACCACAACACTACAAGTCATCCATCCACAGTGACCACAACACTACAAGTCATCCATCCACAGGGACCACAAGTCATCCATCCACAGGGACCACAAGTCATCCATCCAAAGGGACCACAACACTACAAGTCATCCATCCACAGTGACCACAACACTACAAGTCATCCATCCACAGGGACCACAAGTCATCCATCCACAGGGACCACAAGTCATCCATCCACAGGGACCACAAGTCATCCATCCACAGGGACCACAAGTCATCCATCCACAGGGACCACAACACTACAAGGCATCCATCCACAGTGACCACAACACTACAAGTCATACATCCACAGTGACCACAACACTACAAGTCATCCATCCACAGTGACCACAACACCACAAGTCCTCCATCCACAGGGACCACAAGTCCTCCATCCACAGTGACCACAAGTCCTCCATCCACAGTGACCACAAGTCCTCCATCCACAGTCCTCCATCCACAGTGACCACAACACTACAAGTCATCCATCCACAGGGACCACAAGTCATCCATCCACAGTGACCAGCCCAGAACACTACAAGTCATCCATCCACAGTGACCAGAACACTACAAGTCATCCATCCACAGTGACCACAAGTCATCCATCCACAGTGACCAGAACACTACAAGTCATCCATCCACAGTGACCAGAACACTACAAGTCATCCATCCACAGTGACCACAACACTACAAGTCATCCACCCACAGTGACCAGAACACTACAAGTCATCCATCCACAGTGACCACAACACTACAAGTCATCAATCCTCAGTGATCACAACACTACAAGTCATCCATCCACAGTAACCAGAACACTACAAGTCATCCATCCACAGTAACCAGAACACTACAAGTCATCCATCCATAGTGACCACAAGCCTGATCACAACACAACAGTCCATCCATTTATCCATCTGCTGCATCAACAGGTAATAAGCATGCAGTAAGACCATCTCCCCCTAAGTCTAAGTGTATCTTACTTACTGCTAATAGCAAAATATAGTAGTTGCAGTAATATTTTCAGCTAAGGTATTTAAAAGGGACAACGCCCCTGACTATAGACTAGTGGCTTTAGTAAAACAATTGAGTTGACCCTTTAATGCCTCTGCAAACTGCGTCAGAAATGTTTATGAATCTTGCACAGTCCTTTGTAAACTTCTGACAACAAAGGAGGCATGTTTTCTACCACTGTTTGCCACAAAGCATGATGTGATGATGCACATGTTCCATTATAGAGACTGGTCATACTCATCCTGTTCTCGTCTTCCATAGTTGCCTGTCAATGTGACACACAGTCAATCTTGTCTACTTCACTGCTGAAATGTGTGGCCAGGTTATCATATTGTATAGAACTTGAATATTAAAACCTTTACATATATACAGTATACACACAAGTCACCATGTAAAGCACCTTCTGATTCTGAGGCAGAGGCCATCAAACAGCTTGTAGATAACACTTGTAAGGCCATTATCTTACTTCTAGCACCATCTAAGAGAGACAATCACAGGTTGTTACAGGAGTTTTTGGTTGCCTTAAAGGGGTTCTCCGGTACTTACACATCTTATCCCCTATCCAAAGGATAGGGGATAAGATGCCTGATCGCGGGAGTCCCGCCGCTGGGGACCCCGGGATCATGCACGCGGCACCCCGTTTGTAATCAGTCCCCGGAACGTGTTCGCTACGGGACCGATTACAGGCGACCACCGGGCCGGCGGCGTGTGACGTCATGCCTCCACCCCCATGTGATGTCACACTCCGCCCCTCAATGCAAGCCTTCGGGAGGGGGCGTGATAGCTGTCACGCCCCCTCCTGTAGGCTTGCATTGAAGGGCAGAGCGTGACGTCACACGGGGGCGGAGTGTGACGCCACACGGGGGCGGAGTGTGACATCACACGGGGCGGAGGCGTGACATCACACGCCGCCGGCCCGGTGGTCGCCTGTAATCAGTCCCGGAGCGAACACGCTCCGGGGACTGATTACAAACGGGGTGCCGTGTGCAAGTTCCCGGGGGTCTCCAGCGGCGGGACTCCCGCAATCAGGCATCTTATCCCCTATCCTTTGGATAGGGGATAAGATGTGTAAGCACCGGAGAACCCCTTTAAAAGGATAATGCTGCTCAAAAAGAAGAATCGCTGGTGGAATAAGGAGTGAGGCAGTAAAACGTTACTTAAATGTGGACAAGAGATTCCCATGAATTTATGCAAAAAATTAATATGCCCTCCCCTACATTAGCACATAGCAGCTTCATGTAATACCACATTTTCCCTGGATTGTTCACTGCATCTTCCACATTGATCACCACAATCTGGTGACTGCTGGCTTTAATCTGAACAGGTGTCATCTGTATAATTAACCCTTTTAACTAAAGCTAAGAGTCACGTCTATCACCTGTTCTAGAGGAATCATTCATCCCTTTCATACTGCTTGAACCACAATCCATTGGGGTGCTCCTTGGCAATTTCTACCTAGTCACCCATGAGTACAGGGACAGACATATCAATGAAGGCCGGTGGGGCAGACAGAAGGTGCCAGAGACCGCCCCATGGTTCAGTGAGCATTAAAAAAAGTGATGACAAATTCTATAGATGACAGTGAATGTGGGGAAAATGGCTTACAAACCTGTACTACAGACAGACAGGACCCAGAATCTAAGAAGATCATGGCCCTGATATGCTAAGACTAATCTTGGGGTTTTGTTGTAAAATGTTGTTTTAGATGTACGTGATTCAACTATATGTACTATGGGCTCACACAGGATGGGAAAATTTTGACCATCTGTTTCTTGGTGGCAATTTATAGCCATATATGCACAGGATTTCTTGTCAATTTAATAGTAAATTGGTCGAGATGTGAAAATATGGCCCTTTTTAAGGTTTGTATGGCTATGTGCAGATGGCAGAAATTCTGCATAGATGTGCGACTTCCGCGGCCATAACCAGTGCAAAAAAAAAAGTGCCTGTATTCATTGCTATAGTTAAATTCCATGCGAATGCCATACCAAATCCGCATTTAGCGGAGAAAACCCTCCCCCCATTCACTGCTTCCGCAGGCAAATTCCCCAAAAATCTAAGACCTGACTTACATTTTTGCTGAATGCTAGCTGCAAAACTTCCTGCTGTGTTTATAGGACTGCGGAATCCTACTGAACTCAATAGGCTCAAAACACATACAGAATTTCCATGTGGATTTCAATGCAGTAATCCACACACAAATTCTGCTGTGTGAACATAGCCTATGTCTATTTTGGTGCAATGCTCTACAAATCCTGGCACAGACGAAAATTGTGGCACATTTCAGCACACAACCCAACAAAAGCAGGTTGTGTTCACACTGGTAAATCAGGGTCATTGTGTATTGGTAAATCCCATTAAACCTTACTGCATTACTCCTATTTCCACCCAAAGCCAAAAACCAAATAGAACTGAAGTAATAAAAGCATTACAATAGGTATAAATGAAAATAAACTGGTATGTCCAACCATGGCCCCCTGAAGAATGGGCCAGCGTTCACTCCTGTGGCTTTACCGGCAAATGTAATTAGTTTTTTCTGAAAGTGATGCTATAAAAATGAATAATTCTTACAGACAACATAAACATAAAATAATGCTGCCTATTGCAAACACTGGCTCTAACCACACATTGAAGGAACGTTGCATAAAGTCAGTCACATATCTTTACATCAAGCTTAGTAATTGAGGTCCTTGTGATGTAACTTGTAAATGGATCGCGTCATCTCCACATTGGTGACACCATGGATGACACACCCAATGGCTAAATCGGCAGCAACGAAAGTCCTTTGGGACCACTGGTTTAGAGTGTTTAAGGCAGAAATCCTAATGTTCTCATATTGAACCAGTCGCTGCAGTGGAATACACACTGCATTATCAGATCATGCACGGATGGATGCACTCGTCCTCTTGGTAACCAGCTGGAGGTGCTCTACACAACAGAACTGTCTTGCTCCTTAGACCGAACAAAAAGCAGGCACAATTGTGTAATACCCCTGCTGTTAATTATATGTAGCATCAATATAAGCTGGTGCTACCATATATATATATATATATATATATATATATATATATATATATATATATATGTTTTATATAAAATAAACTGTACAGACGACACATTAGCTTATAGATTCAATATTCAGTGGCTATTCAGAGATTACTTAAAAGTGAAATAAATTGGATTGTCCAAAGCTGGCTGCTGCAGGCTTGTCCTTCACTTTGGGGTATGGTAGAGGATATACCAATATAAACATCTTACAGGATAGCTAAAGGCCCGCTGGAGCAAAGATGACCATCACGTAACACTATGCTCGCACCGTGTTTAGTACCATCTACATAGCTGCCATTACAGAGAGAAAAAAAAACTGTGGATGGGAACAGGGGATCAGAGATGTATGCACTATGGATTTGGATTTAGTGTTGGAGATATTTACATTGGGATGAGGAATTCTTGGAGGGTGTCTCCAAGCTTACAATGGCCGGACATCAAAGTAAAAAAAAAAACATTAAAAAATAAATAAAATAAACAAAAAACAGTGGGACTCTTGATAGCACAGTGCTGAAATTCTGAGTGGATACCAGTAATATGGTATGCCAGACATTCTCACTGGGAATAGCGTGTCCGGTGTCGCCTGCTGAGGCCTTTGAAGTCCAGGTTAAGGTTGGTCCTTAAACTCGTACCAGGAGTGATACTTGCAGTTTCTTGCACCACAATCAAATAGGCTATTTCTTATTAGCAATCCTCCTCTTCCTTGTTGCTAGCATGTCATAGAAGGGATCTTTGCTAATACTTGCTCTACAGGAAGATAAAGTATGGAGGAGAAAATTAGGTCAAAAAAGTATATTATAATATAAATATATATATATATATATATATATATATATATATATATATATATATAAAATAAATATAAAACTCATGCTGCACCGAAGAGCAGCCTCACGCACACAAGAGTCAGTGTTGTCTGCAGCAATCGTTCACAAAATGATTTTACTTTCAACTATGCTCCAGAGAGATAACACTTGACTGGTTGCTATGGGCAAAACTAATGATTTATGCATTAGAGTCCACAATGTCATAAATCACTCAAATGTCTAAGTCACATATTGGAAAATACATTTATAAATGGAATATGTAACAATAGAAGAGGCTGCAGAACACTACAAACATATGTGGCCTATCCAGAGGATAAGACTGGATAATTAACTTAAAGGGGTTCTCCGGCACTTAGACATCTTATCCCCTATCCAAAGGATAGGGGATAAGATGCCTGATCGCTGGAGACCCCCGTGATTTTGCACGCCGCACCCAGTTTAAAATCAGTCCCTGGAGCGTGATTTTACATGGGGTGCAGCGTGCAAGATCACGGGGGTCCCCAGCGGCGGGACCCCCGCGATCAGGCATCTTATCCCCTATCCTTTGGATAGGGGATAAGATGTATAAGCACCGGAGTACCCCTTTAAAGGCCCATAGTTACAAGACTACACTTTTATAATAGTAAATGTATTGTATTGCAAATTCAGTATTTCTATGCAAGCAATAATGTTGCAAGCAACGTTGTCACAAAGTTGGATTATTTCCAGTGGTATTTAAAGGGGTATTCCAGAGAGAAGCCTTTATCACTTATCCACAGGATAGATGATAAATGGTAGACTGGTAGCGATTCTAGAGAACTGGTTGGCTGCGTCTGTCAGAGCTACAGATTTTAAATGCAGTGAAAAAGCACAAGCCAACACCACTTCATCTGTGGTCTTTCAGCTGAGGGGGAATTGAAGGCCCAGTTTTGGAAACTGGTGGAGAGGTATGTGGAATTTCTACTGCCTGATCCTTTTGTCGTCAGGAAAGAAAATAAACTGTTGTCAGAGACGTCTGACAGCAGCTTACCCCTTTCTCCCTTTTGGCAAAAAAAAAGTACACTCAGCCGAGGGTGCATTTGTATGGGGGAACAAAAGAGATAACTATCAACTGAACAAATGTATGGCAGACTGGTATGTAATGTGTTCAGTCACCAAGGCCCTATTCACATGGCGGAATTCCCGCTCATCTGCCCCAATTCCGCTTCTGAGGAGTTTGTGCTGAATTGGTGCAGAATCAAAGCGGAAATTCTGAAGAAGTGTGAATGGGAGTGTGGACTCCCATAGAAGTGTATTAAAGGGGTACTCCGCTGCTCAGGGTTTGGAACTGTTCCGAACGCTAGAGCCAGCAGCCTGTGACATCATAGCCCTGCCCCCTCAATGCAGGTCTATGGCCGCCACGCCCCCTCCCATAGACTTGCATTGAGGGGGCGGGGCGTGACAAGCTCCCGGCGCAAGCTCCAGCATTTGGAACAGTTTGTTCCAAACGTTGAGCAGCGGAGTACCCCCCTTTAAGCTTTCATTTTAGGAGGAATTCCTTAAGCGGAATTCCACTTTAGGAAATTCTGCTGTGTGAATAGGGCCCAACTCTAGCTTACTGATCTATCACCACTAATTATATGTGGCTTGGACTCACTTTATGGACTTTATCCATTCTTCCTTCTCCTCAGGTGTAGGTGCAGATATTCTGTACACAACATGGTTGCCTTCAACCACTCTTCCATCTGCTTCTGTTTTACATGCTTTAATAACTTGTCCTTTGTGGCTTGGATTGAATAACTCAAAACAGTTCTGGAATAAAATAAATGCAAGAGTGATAGGTTATCAGTGCTGCCAGACAGGTAACAAGCATCCTATGCACTACTGTGGAGGGGTACAGAGAAGGCAAACTGCCCATCCCTACCCCATAGTGTATATATAGTCCCCCCTCTGCTTCATAACCTCCAATGTCCATCTTTAGTTATGCTTGCTGTATACTACAGAGAAATTTGTGAAGTTATTTTAAGTCTAACAACAGTGCTCTCTGCTGACACCTCTGTCCGTGTCAGGAACTGTCCAGATTAGAATCATATCCCCATAGAAAACCTCTCCTGCTCTGGACAGTTCCTGAAACGGACAGAGGTGTGAGCAGAGAGCACTGTCGTCAGACTGGAAAGAACTTCACAAATGTCTCTGTAGTATATCTGTAGCATACAGCAGCTGATAAGTACTGGAAGGGATAAGATTTTTTAATAGAAGTAATTTACAAATCTGTGAATTCGGGTAGAAAAACCAGACATGGTGCACATCTACAATCTTGTATAATGATCTGATTGCTTCTCAGCATAATATAAAAAACTAACAGGTTGTTAGTATACATTTTTGATCAAAAAGTACAAGACCCTTTCCCTGTGGGCACTGGTGTCGCGGCGGTGGTGGTCGCCGCCCGGTGCTGCGCCATTTTATGCTAGGGACGTTAGGGACCCACTCTGAATAGGTGGCCTTGACGTGGCGAGTGGGCTTGTACTTTTTGATCAAAAATGTATACTAACAACCTGTTAGTTTTTGATATTATGCTGAGAAGCAATCAAATCATTATACAAGATTGTAGATGTGCACCATGTCTGTTTTTCTACCCAAATTCACATTGTGTTTTCTATCCCCTCCTTTTTTTTTGTTTGAACATGTGTCTGCACTCTTCCCCACCCCCTCAGCCCAACCCTATATAAGTAGTAGTTAGCTACACAAGGGCCATTTCTTTCCTAGCAGCCTTCCAGTCTGACTGGGAGAGCATGGTAAGTGAGCTATTACACCTTGTTCACACTGGCGTGGTGCTGTGCGGTGTCCGTTGCTGCCGTGGCGCCGTGTCTGCGGGGGGGGGGGGGGGGGTTGCGGCGGTGGGATGGGGGGGTGCGGCCCACAGACTGGTTTGAGTGGCATTGGGGCTCCTCTGCCGGTGGGTCGTTTCCCCCCCTGTGGGCATTGGTGTCGCGGCGGTGGTGGTCGCCGCCCGGT
Source organism: Hyla sarda (assembly GCF_029499605.1). Classification (NCBI taxonomy): domain Eukaryota; kingdom Metazoa; phylum Chordata; class Amphibia; order Anura; family Hylidae; genus Hyla; species Hyla sarda. The sequence goes on along the minus strand of NC_079196.1, from coordinate 175,804,030 downwards.
GCTGCGCCATTTTATGCTAGGGACGTTAGGGACCCACTCTAAATAGGTGGCCTTGACGCGGCGAGTGGGCTTGTACTTTTTGATCAAAAATGTATACTGTCTGTTTTTTTTACCCGAATTCATTTACAAATCTGCTTAAACTTTCTGGCACCAGCTGATTTGAAAAAAAAAAATTTCCCACCGGAGTACCCTTTAATGCCGGAAAATGGCAACAACACCATTAACCAGCATTAAAGGGGTACTCCGGCGGAAACGTGTTTTTTATTTTTATTTTATTTTTTAATCAACTGGTGCGAGAAAGTTAAACAGATTTGTAAATTACTTCAATTAAAAAATCTTAATCCTTCCAGTACTTATCAGCTGCTGAATACTACAGAGGAAATTCTTTTCTTTTTGGAACACAGAGCTCTCTGCTGACATCACGAGTACAGTGCTCTCTGCTGACATCTCTGTCCATTTTAAGAGCTGTCCAGAGTAGGAGAAAATCCCCATAGCAAACATATGCTGATCTGGACAGTTCCTAACATGGGCAGAGATGTCAGCAGAGATCACTGTGCTCGTGATGTCAGCAGAGAGCTCTGTGTTCCAAAAAGAAAATAATTTTCTCTGTAGTATTCAGCAGCTAATAAGTACTGGAAGGATTAAGATTTTTTAATAGAAGTAATTTACAAATTTGTTTAACTTTATGGTACTAGTTGATAAAAAATGTAAATAAAAAAAGTTTTCCACCAGAGTACCCCTTTAGCCATTTAGATCTTGCAATTAAAATTAATCTAAAATCATTAAAAAGCATGTGCCGATACTTCAGTGGGGTTGATCGGGACATCTGTGATACAATTGCTGGGTTCAAATCAGCTGAGACGACTACAAGAGATCCCTTACCATGCTCCATGCCATCAGATCGGCAGTCCAAGTGTACAGGCAACCTCTGCAGCCTGTATAAGTGGAGTGCCGATAACACTGATCAATGCTGAGCTACTGCATAGCACCGTTTTCAATCAAAAGATTGCATGTAATAGTACAAAAAATAAATAAATTTGAGTGAGATGTGAAGAAAAAAAAAAGTGTTAAAAAGGACCTTTGGCAAACCTCTCAAAAACTATATATTATCTCTAACCCTTTAACGACCACGGACGTAAATGTACGTCCTGGTTTGGCGGTACTTTGCGCACCAGGACGCACATTTACGTCCTGTGTATGACCCCGAGCATCGGAGCAGTGCTCGCGTCATACACGGCAGGTTCTGATAGCAGCCAGGGACCCGCCGGTAATGGCAGACATCCGCGATCGTGCGGATGTCCGCTATTAACCCCTCAGATACTGTGATCAGTGCAGATGCACATGTTAAAATAGATGATCGGATCGCCCACAGAGCTGCCGCGGGGATCCAATCATCTGTAATGGCGGACAGAGGTCCCCTCCCCTGCCTCCGTCTGTTTTCCGGCGTCTCCTGCTCTGGTCTGAGATCGAGCAGAAAATCACCGATAATACTGATCAGTGCTATATCCTATGCATAGCACTGAACAGTATTAGCAATCAAATGATTGCTATAAATAGTCCCCTATGGGACATAAAAAGTGTGAAAAAAAAAGTTGAAAGATGTAAAAATAAAGTAAAAAAAATTAGAAAAATCCCCTCCCCCAATAAAAATTGTCAATTTTTTCCATTTTACCCCCAAAAAAGCTTAAATTTTTTTTTTTAGAAACCTATTTGGTATCGCCACATGCATAAATGTCCAAACTATCAAAATATAATGTTAATGATCCCTTATGGTGAACGGTGCAAACGTAAAACATAAAAAAATTCCAAAAATGCAGCTTTTTTGTCACATTTTATTCCAAAATTTTTTTATGAAAAATTACCTAAAAGTTTTATATATGCAAATGTGGTATCGATAAAAGTACAGATGACGGCGCAAAATATGAGCCCTCATACGGCCCTATATATGGAAAAATGAAAAAGTTATTGGTGGTCAAAATAGGGCGATTTTAGATTACTAATTTTGTACAAAAAGTTTTAGATTTTTTTTAAGCGGTACAAAAATATAAAAGTATCTAGCCATGGGTATCAATTGAATCGTATTGACCCACAGAATAAAGAACACGTCATTTTTACCGTAAAGTGTACAGTGTGAAAAAGAGACCCTCCAAAATATGCAAAATTTTGGTTTTTATTTAAATTTCCTCCCTAAAAAAAAATTTTGGGGGGTTCGCCATACATTTTATGGTAAAATGAGAGGTTTCATTACAAAAGTACAATTGGTCACGCAAAAAACAAGCCCTTAAATGGGTATGTACATGGAAATATAAAGGAGTTATGGATTTTAGAAGGCGAGGAGGAAAAAATAATAAAATTGGCCTAGTCCTTGAGGGTTATCCAGGGAAAAACTTTTTTTTATATATCAAATGGCTCCAGTAAGTTAAACAGATTTGTAAATTACTTCTATTACAAAAATCTTAATCCTTTCAGTACTTTTTAGCTGCTGAAGTTGAGTTGTTCTTTTCTGTCTTAGTGCTCTCTGATGACATGTGTCTCGGGAACTGTCCAGAGTAGAAGCAAATCCCCATAGCAAACCTCTTCTACTCTGTGCAGTTCCTGAGACAAGCAGAGATGACAGTAGAGAGCACTGTTGCCAGAGAGAAAAGAAAAAGTCAACTTCAGCAGCTGATAATTATCGGAAGGATTAAGATTTTTTAATAGAAGTAATTTACAAATCTGTTTAACTTTCTGGAGCCAGTTGATATATTAAAAAGTTTTTTCCTGGAATACCCCTTTAAGGTCAAAATGGTCTTGGTGCTTAAGGGGTTAAATAGCTTAAGGTCTCCTCATTACACATCTTCCATTCAGGCCCTTTCATTCCAGAGATATGATCGTCTGACAATTCAGGGAATAAGTTAGATGGGCACATGATTAAAGCGGCACTCCTCTGCTCAGCTGTTCCAAATGCTGGAGCCGGGAACTCATGACATCATAGCCCCGCCCCCTCAATGCAAGTCTATGGGAGGGGGCATGACGGCTGTCACACCCTCTCCCATTGACTTGCATTGAAGGGGCGGGACGTGATATAAGGAGGCGGGGTCATGACGTTAGAGCTCCCAGCGCCGACTCCAGCGTTTGGAACAGTTTGTTCCAAACGCTGAGCAGTGGAGTACCCCTTTAAGGGGTCCACCCAGAAATGTAGCGTCAGATACAGCAATGGATGTGAGTGATCAGGCTCCAAGCTATTACTTCATGTAAAGTTTTTATGAAAGAAATAGAAGAATAAAGGTCTGTGAATTCCTTTATTCCATGTAAAGATTTTCTATTGCCCTATACTCTGCATTGTTTAAATATAAATTAGTCAGGTGGACGCACACTTAGCTTTAATAATGGGAGTGATTATCAGGTGATGGGCGGGATAAAGTACACTGTAGAAACAAAACCTCCCAAAGGTTGCACAATTGTGGTTTTAATTGGTCCTGCATAAAACAAGCCCTAAAATGGTCATGTAAGTAGGAAATTGAAAGCTTTATGGCTATTACAGGGCAAGAGGAAAATAAAAAAGGAAACATTTTAAACTGATTTGTCCTTAAAGGGATAAAAAGATAATGTCACCTCTTCTGACATAGATTTAATATATGTATTCAACATAGAAAAAAAAATCTGGAATAGGTCAGAATTCTGTGTGCTGTGCTGATCCTCCTAGAATGGTACAAATAATTTGACAAGTCAGTGTTACTATCCCCCTTGGGATGTGTCTCTGTCCAACGTCACAATGTGCAAATAGACCTCAATCTTAAAAGGGATAGGGGTTCGGAATAAGTAAAAAAATAAATACTCACTGGTTTTCGAGGATCTTCCACTTCTCTGATACTTAAATTTTCCAAAGGAATTATCCCTCTTGGCTCTTTATCCTGTAAAAGCAAACAAGGTATGATTAAACAAGTAATCTAGTGAGAATGCAAATCGCTTATTGTCCCACAGGGGGAGTCACAATGCAAGCTATATAGAGAAAGAGGCTCAAGGAGCAGCAGCTCAGCAGAAGTGTCATGGATTCTGAAGCTCATGGGATTCTTACAGGCTGAATCATAGTACAGTGCTCCCTCAAGTTACAATATCAATTGGTTCCTGGACGACCATTGAATGTTGAAACCATCGTATGTTGAGACCAGAACTCTATGGAAACCTGGTAATTGGTTCTAAAGCCTCCAAAATGTCATCCAAAAATAGGAAAAAGTGAAGATTAAAGATAAATAAGTAGATAAAGATAACTGATATAGATAAAGCAAGTCCTTACATAAAAAAGTAAAAAAGATCTGCTGGGAGCTGTAAATCACTGTCTATGTCAGTGTTTCCCAACCAGGGTGCCTCCAGCTGTTGCAAAACTACAAATCCCAGCATGTCCGGACAGCCGAAGGCATGCTGGGAGTTGTAGTTTTACAACAGCTGAAGGCATCCTTTTTGGGAAACACTGGTCTATGTTGAGGACAGAAGCTTCTTCAGGGTCCTGTACAGAACACGCAATGTCCTAAAAAAAAGTAAAATGCAGCCGCCCTCACCTGGTGTCCAAAGGAGCAGCTAACCCTGGCCCAGGTAAAGAGTACAGAACATGTTATACCTCCCTGTACTCTAGTGGGCGCTACCAGACACCAGTCAGTGCATGTACTTCAATAATACAGGTAAAGAGTAGTACAGAACATGTAGTACCTCCATGTACTGTAGGGAGGCACTACCAGACACCAGTCAGTGCATGTACTTCAATAATACAGGTAAAGAGTAGTACAGAACATGTAGTACCTCCCTGTACTGTAGGGAGGCACTACCAGACACCAGTCAGTGCATGTACTTCAATAATAAAGGTAAAGAGTAGTACAGAACATGTAGTACCTCTCTGTACTGTAGGGAGGCACTACCAGACACCAGTCAGTGCATGTACTTCAATAATACAGGTAAAGAGTAGTACAGAACATGTAGTACCTCTCTGTACTGTAGGGAGGCACTACCAGACACCAGTCAGTGCATACACTTCAATAATACAGGTAAAGAGTAGTACAGAACATGTAGTACCTCCCTGTACTGTAGGGAGGCACTACCAGACACCAGTCAGTGCATGCACTTTAGGACTACAGGGGTTTTACCAGTGAAATGTCCATTCTGATTGGTCTGTTCTTCCAGCCATTGACACGTTTTGCAGATTCCATAGCATTGTATGTTGAGTCTGGTTTCAAGTTAAAATGGTCCACAAAAGACCATTGTATGTTGAAACTATTATATGTTGAGGCCATTGTAAGTTGAGGGATCACTGTATACAACTGTTTACCCACAGACAGATCACCTTCTCAGACCGAGTGAGGAGTATGTGACGGATTCTTAAGTGGCATTTACCGTAATTAAGCTTAGTGCTTGATCACAAGGACGCTGCAGCATACCTATAGACTTTAATAGACCAAACACCAGCTATCTAAGTCTGCATTTGGTCTGTTACGTGCTGTTATAGGTTATTTTTCGGACAGAATAACAGACTTCCACGCTATTCCATCCCACAAACGAAACATATAATGCCATTAGGTAGACAAAATGTAGTCAAAAATAGATTACCCCTTAGCTACTGAAGCCTTGGGCTATGCTTTAGTATAAATTTGAATATTTTTTTTTTTTTTGTTGCTGGGAGAGAAAAAAAAAATTATTAGATACTGAAAAAGCATACTCAAGAGTATCAAAGCTACAATCATGGCCGTAAATGCTGCCACCCCTGAAATTTGGAAAATGAAGTATTTCTCACAGAAAAGGATTGCAGTAACACATGTTTTGCTATACACATGTTTATTCCCTTTGTGTGTATTGGAACTAAACCAAAAAAAGTGATGCTCCTTTAAACTCACCTGGGGCAAGTAAGAGGTATGGGCAATATAAATATCACACCTGAAAGCGGATAAAAAGGAGAGAAGTTCCCTTAGTCTTTGAATTGGGTTTCTGTGTGTGCGCCACCCTAAGCATGGACAACAGAAAGAGGAGAAGAGAACTGTCTGAGAACTTGAGAATCAAAATTGTGGGAAAATATGAACAATCTCAAGGTTACCAGTCCATCTCCAGAGATCTAGATTTGTCTTTGTCCACAGTGCGCAACATTATCAAGAAGTTTGCAACCCATTGCACTGTAGCTAATCTCCCTGGGTGTGGACGGAAGAGAAAAATTGATGAAAGGTGTCAACGCAGGATAGTCCGGATGGTGGATAAGCAGCCCCAAACAAGTTCCAAAGATATTCAAGCCGGTCTGCAGGTTCAGGGAGCATCAATGTCAGCACAAACTATCTGTCAACATTTAAATGAAATGAAACGCTATGGCAGGAGACCCAGGAGGACCCCACTATGGAGGAGACCCAGGAGGACCCCACTGCTGACACAGAGACATAAAGAAGCAAGATTACATTTTGCCAAAATTAACTTGAGTAAGCCAAAATACTTCTTGGAAAATGTCTTGTGGACAGATGAGACCAAGATAGAGCTTTTTGGTAAAGCACATCATGCTACTGTTTACCAAAAAAGGAATGAGGCCTAAAAAGAAAAGAACACAGTACCTACAGTGATATATGATGGAGGTTCAATTATGTTTTGGGGTTGTTATGCTGCCTCTGGCACTGGGTGCCTTGAATGTGTGCAAGGCATCATGAAATCTGAGGATTACCAATGGATTTTGGGTCGCACTGTACAACCCAGTGTCAGAAAGCTGGGTTTGTGCCCGAGATCTTGGGTCTTCCAGCAGGTTAATGACCCCAAAGCACTCAGAAATGGATGGCAACAAAGCGCTGGAGAGTTCTGAAGTAACCAGCAATGAGTCCAGATCTAAATCCCGTTGAACACCTATGGAGAGATTTAAAAATTGCTCATGGGAAAAGGCGCTCTTCCAATAAGACCTGGAGCAGTATGCAAAGGAAGAGTGGTCCAACATTCCGGCTGAGGGGTGTAAGAAGCTTATTGATGGTTATAGGAAGCGACTGATTTCAGTTATTTTTCCAAAGGGTGTGCAACCAAATAACTTAAGGGTGCCAATAATTTTGTCCAGCCCATTTTTGGAGTTTGGTGTGACATTATGTCCAATTTGCTTTGTTTCCTCACTTTTTTGGTTTAGTTCCAAAACATAAATAGGGAACAAACATGTGTATAGCAAAACATGTATTACTGCAATCCTTTTCTGCGAGAAATACTTCATTTTCTTGAAAAATGTAAGGGGTGCCAACATTTACGGCCATGACTGTAAATCTTAATGTGCCGTTTGAGATTAAAGTGATTAAAAACATTTAGGAAGTTCACTGTGAAGGCCACGTTCACTGTGTAACGCAGGGTTACGAACAGCTGACTGGCAGGGGCACCCCACCAATCAACGAATCATGGCCTATCTTGAGTAGAGGCCAACAATTGTTTCAGGCCAAAGAACTTCTTTAAGGTCTAAACCTACTGATACATGAACTCTCCTGCTACCAATACCCCACTGATGCTATTCTGACAGCTGTCTTGCTGCCTTTTGCTTCCTGTTCTCTGTCTTGTTACATAGGAAATACCTGAACAATAACTGGCTGCAGATGTAACCCACCTCAGGCTGTGAATTGCTAAGCGGGCACTTCTTATGGGTCAGAACACAAAATTCTAAGCTATGAGCAGTAAGGCCAGCACTGTCGAAAGGTCACGGGCAGGAGATCAGCAGCAAGTAAGTACATGTATTTTGTTTTGTCACCCTGAGCAGGTTTACAAAATTAAAAACATTTTTGCAGGCAATCTTTTAAGGATTTTAAAATGGTGGATGGGTTCCAGTCCTAAGAGAATATGTAACCAAGTCCTTAGAAATTGATTACCAGGTTTTGGTATAGAATAGTATTATGGAAACCACTCCCTTGTCTGCACTTTATGCTATTACCTGTCATACAGATAACCACAGGTATGTAGGTAAATAAAGATGGTCACACCTGCATTAGCGGTTAGTTGAAAGCCACTGCCAGACAATTCAGCTTATGGCTTATCTCCAGAGGGGAAAAAAAGGACCAGACATTAAAAATTCAACATATCCCATCCTTATGTTCCCAACAACATATTTTGAGGGAGGGCCCCATACACAGTTGGCCAGTCTAGAAAAAAATATGCATAGGGGCCTTAAGCTTACTCATATGTGCAAATGTACAGGAAAATGATAACATTGCCTACTAGCCATCCAGATACCAAAGCTACTCACCGTTGTGTATTCAAAGTAATAGAGACAGTTATCAGTCAAGATGAACCATCTGCGCTTCCACGTCTTCACTCTACCACCTGGAGACACAAAGATCAAACTATTAAGAAATCAACCTCCAAATAACTGGGCTACACATGAACCTCCAAAACTAAGCTCTCCACTTACAGGACATTTAGAAGAGACCTTGCCCCTTTCCTAAATAGTGAAGTTATCATTTGTATGAGAACACGTGCTTTTCATTTATCCAGCACATTTCTCCTTCGTTGCTCGAGCCACTCCCCAAACTGCAAGGGGAAAAATAAATGAAGACTAACATAACCGAGCAAAGGGCCTTTATGAATTCCCCAAAGGGGTTTCCATTATATTAGATCTGTCATAAAATTCTTTCACTAGTAGAATTATTGACTACATTACAGGGCACATCAAGACTAAAGTATTCTATTGTGCGTGACCAAATCTTAGGACAAGCTCTGGAATAAGTCCAGGAGCAATCCCTAAAGAGAAAATCTGAGGAAAGTTTGTAAGCGGGAATGAAGTCATCCAATCTCTCAATTAGCTGGGGCATACTTACTGCAGAAAATGTCTAAGACTAGAAGACAAAAATAGCTTCCACCTGTTTTACATTTCAGATTGTATGTACAAGTAGGCTGGATTAAACCATTGCTATTATAGAGAGCTGACTGGCTGGATGCATGTCCATCCTACCATAGTTAAACTTCAATACATGACTTTGTAAGAAAAGGAAAAAAAAAAGTTCAATAACAAACAACATTTCAGAATTACAAAGAAAGCAAATGCAAGCCTGAAACAAACAAACAAAATGTCTGGACACAACAGTGAAGATGACAGCAAAGTAAGCAGCCAATGGAAACGCAGACCAAGAGCGTGACTTGTAAGCATGGGTGTTCAAAAGCCATGGAGACTCATGCTTCTTTGCCCGGTGCTTGATCTAGGCAACCTATGGTTCTTCGGCCCTTGTTTGACATCATGAACTGCTTATTCCTCAGTGTAGGAAAGAAGTGATAAGATTCCTCTCTATTTTAGAACAAATTGCCTAAGGTAAAGAGGGCTCCAATTTAGAAGACTGCAGTCCGTTTTCAGTTTTATCTCCTTTTGGTTGACAGGTCAGAGACTAATAGTACTTATGAATCCATTATCCATGCCCTAATGTCATTACAGAATAATGTCATTACAGATCATTTTGTTAGAGGATATCTTGGAAGAGAAAATTACATTATACACCTATGAGTTACTAGGTACAGCACATCGGCAATACATCACCCTACTCTCGCCCTGAATGCAGTGCCACCATTTAAGAACTCCAGCGTCTACGCTTGCAGATTTTATTAGTTCATTATTTGTCTTACAGGAGGTAAAGAAAAAAAAGCACCACAACTCCACCAAATAGCACCATGGTTTCTAAAGGGAAGACTAAGAGAGGTGAATCACTAACAATAGATGAGCTGCTCACCCGGAATACAATATTCAGCTATTAGGACCTGGTTATTAAATAAAGCACATAAGGGCAGCAGCGATGGCACCAAGAGTACCCAATACAGTGTTCACCAACCGGGGGCTCCCCAACTGCTGCAAACTACAACTCTGATCGTGCCCTGACAGCTGAAGTATTCCAGGACATAATGGAAGTTGTAGTTGTGCAATGGCTGGAGAGTCATATGTTGGAAGAAACATTATCCTGACTCCCAAGATACATGGAGTATGAGCTCACCGAACATTATGGGGTTATATACAAAATCTTTATACTATATAAAATTAGGATTACTGCAACATCTGCTATAGCATAGATTACTACTATGTATATATTTATCTCAGAAACTGCATGTGAAAGACTGTATTGAAATAATTTATTAATTTTATGAATCTTTTTTATTGAACTCAAGCCTATGAGTAAGACCGATGTAAGCAAACTTAAGTGGTTTAACTTATCATGACTGAGAACTATTGCTTCCCAAGGCAGGTGAATCATGCTGTGCCTCTCCACTGGGCATAGAGTAAGGCTAGGGCTACAGGCAGACTTTCTGTAGTTAAAAAAACAAAATGTGTGCAACATAACATTTGTGTGTAGCCTCAGTCTAAAAAATACTATGGTGGTCAGCAAATAACTGAAATTTTCTTTGCAAATTGTTAGTAGTGAGCGTATTGCCTAGATATTGTCAGATACTGAAGCATGTTCTTTTTTCTAATCTTTTTCTATTTTCTGATTATAACATTATGGTGGAGGCAGTCTTCTTGCCTGAGCTTTTTCCACAGCACTTACAGATATGCTTCACAGCAAGCCCCATGGACATAGGTACAATACTCTGCCCCAACACTGATAAACTGCACTGGAATGTTTTCTACGCATGCTCCGTGACCTGTGCAGAGGTAATCCAAAAGGTAGGAAGAGGCTGAACTCTGAGCTTCAGCTATTGTGAATGGTGTCATCTTTTACAACCTCCCACCTGTGATAAGGACAACACTACTCAAAAGTGATCTGTACAGAACAGAAAGTGTCTGCTTCTTATTAGGCCTAAAAACTGTAAGATTTAAATGAATATTTTATAATAAAAATGGAAAATAAGAAAAAAGATAAACATTTAAAGTGGACCTGTCCTCAACAAAAATGTTTTATATAATGTAGATAGTACCATTATATGTATATACAAATATGAACAGCACAACCAAAGTCCAAGTAGTTGAAAGAAAATGGGGTGCACGCATTCCTGGAACCTGGGTCCACCGATTCCTCAATCCAGACAAGCAAATATGAATCAGCACTCCACAGGTTGCAAATAAGTGATGTTTATTCCATCATGTTGTCAATGCACATGATGGAATAAACATCACTTATTTGACACCTGTGGAGTGCTGATTCATATTTGCTTGTCTAGTATCATTATATGTATATTTGTAATATGTGTATATTTTTGTCCCTGCAGCTATTGCCTGTGTGTCTCTGGGAAAAGACCAATTACAGGAAGTGTGGGTGGACAAGCAGGACTCTGCACACCGAGGACAAGCAGGGCTCTGCACACCGAGGACAAGCAGGGCTCTGTACACTGACGACAAGCAGGGCTCTGTACACTGAGGACAAGCAGGGCTCTGTACACTGAGGACAAGCAGGGCTCTGTACACCGAGGACAAGCAGGGCTCTGTACACCGAGGACAAGCAGGGCTCTGTACACTGAGGACAAGCAGGGCTCTCTACACTGAGGACAAGCAGGGCTCTGTACACTGACAACAAGCAGGGCTCTGTACACTGAGGACAAGCGGGGCTCTGTACACTGAGGACAAGCAGGGCTCTCTACACTGAGGACAAGCAGGGCTCTGTACACTGAGGCTCTATGACATTCCCCCGGCTTACACATCAGGATGATTGATAATCCAGGAGCCTGCACAGAGCCCTGCTTGTCCCGCCCTCACTTCCTGTATTTGGACTCCTCACAGAGACACACAGGCAATAGCTGCAGGGACAGCATTTTCCACCCAAAAATATACACATTTTAACAAATGTATATTACAAATAAACATATAATGGTATTCTCTACAATATATCAAAAGGTTTTTGTTGATGACAGGTACACTTTAAAAACAATATGAAGGAGATTTATCAAGGGATTTAGAGGTTTTTTTCTTTTCTTACAAAAGTCTAACAAAAAGTCGCAAGTGCGCGTAAGCAACTTTTTGTGCTGTTTAAAGATGACCTGTGGCCTCTATAAAAATATATACAAAAAAAACTTGCTCCATCTGGAACATGACAGCACAGGTGTAAGGGCGGTTTACAACAAATACATTTAAAGTATATCCTTTGGTGGAAAACAAAAATTAACATATGGCCATTATATATTATGTATCAATAAGTATTGTTTTATGCAGGACATAAAATGAGAAAACCAGAAATCCAATAGTAGAGGGGCATTGACCTTGTGACTCTACAGCATGCGGGGGGCGGAGGGATGGGGGTAGTCATTTCATAGGTATATAAAGGACAAAGTCAGTGTTTCAGATCCAAAAGACCCCTATAAACATCTTACAGGTATGTGTATTTATAATGACCGACTTTCCCAAGACTAGAGATGTAAGAAGACAGAACAACTGAGAGAGTGTTTTAAATTGCAGAACCCCGCCTTTCTGTATTCATTAGAGATAAATTGCCATTAGTGACATTTGGCAGCGGCATTCCCCCCCCCCCCCCCCCCCCCATTCAAAACAAATACGCAATTAGATGAGGTAAGTGTGAATGGGTAGATTGGAAGAATAAGCTGGTGGAGGTCGTATGGACACTTTTATAGTATTTCACAGGCAGAACTAGATGCTAAAGTAAGAAAAGGACCACATTTTTTTAAAGGAATATTGCAATAGAATTGTGCAGGTGTTTATTACCTGAAGCTACCCTCGCCTGTGTGTGCTGAATATCCAACAGAACTCCCCCAATCGTATTATGTTGTTTCATTACCATTTACTTTGTGCTTTGTATTTGACTTTAATCACTTACATAAATTATATCTATTCACTTAGCTGTTGTGTGTAGACCCATTCATTCTATCAGTCTTAGAATCCATAGTAAAACATTGTCCATGTAGCTTAATGTTTAATATATTATCAGTACAGTCCCACATGTATCTGCAGCTGAACCCATCAACCATAACTCCCAACATGCAGGAAGACTGGTTTCTTTGGTCTCTCTACTGCCATCATAAATATTAACAAGCCCTCAACTACCATCACATCTAGAAAAGAAGGACGGCTCCTGGATGACAGTGTTTTGTGTAGAGTATGCCATGTGTACTCCCAATATTCTCTCTTTACTTCTAAGGATCATCTCTGCACTAAGTGTACAGTACAGAATATGTTTATTAGACACAGGGAACACATTTCATAATATATATATTTATATTTTATAAATCTCCAGACATGAGGCAAGCTGTAATTATTTCCACAGAGGAATCGGTAGTACATTTCTAAGGCAAAGTGGGATAAGGAATTAAAGAGCTAATGAGAAAAGCAGGAAGACAACCCTGTGGGCCTCATCTAAACCTTCACTCTAAAGGAAATCTTTACCTAGAAGTAATGAAACAGATGTCAAAAGAGAAAAGGTCCATTCCCCAAACTACCAGACACAGGTCTAGTCACTGAAGAGAAGAAGTCAAAAGGTTTCTCTCTTTAGGATATGATTTCCCAAAAACTGAATAGGAAGTAGGAGTCTGTTACACCTCTTTTTGTCTGCTCCTGTGTAAACATATGGTTTCCAATTTAGACTCAATTCACTGGACTAAAAACATAACATTTTGCAACCTTCTAGAGCACCAAAAAAAATAAATGAATAGAAAAAAAAGAGGAAAAATAAAAGAATACTTATACAAAATACAGTTTTGCGCAAGTACACTGGCTTCATCATTTACGGTATGTTCTAAAAACAGTATTACAGCTCAGTGCACACACATATCCAAGATCACATAAAGAAGAAAAGTTTTCTGATCTCCGAGGACAAGATCTGATCCCATTCTTAGTACTACATGTAAACACAAGACACTATCCTCTATAAAACTGCCCCAAAAAGTTTTGTGACAAGATTTGGTAGTTAGAAAAAAAAGTAAGATGATCAATCACATCACCATGTCAGGCGCTTAATGGACCTTCACATTTTTTTTACTGGCTCATGTTAGAGCCACATAGCTTCTTTTTGCCAAAAATTGGGGCAAAAAAAAAAAAAAAAACATTTACATGCAAAGCCCTTTTCATGTCCATGCATGAAAAACTTAAAATCAATCAAACAAACAAACTCTTCCCCCTCCCCCGACAATAAAATAAAAAAACACCAAAAACTTTTGACACGTCATAGCAGCAATAGGTCAGAAGTTTTGATTGGCAGGGGTCTGGGTGCAAAGATGCCGACTGATTGGTAAAATCCTTATAGTAACACTTTAGATAAATAAATAAGGTATACTAAGTATTTTTCAACCAAAAATATATACCTTTCTGCTCTATAACATGCTGCATTGTCAAAATGAAAGGTTCCCTTTAACAGAGGAGCTAATATGTGCAGCTATTTTGTGGTAATAATAAAACACCTCCTGTTCCAGATGGGTCAGTTGTTCCTTGTGAATTACCACATTTGTGTATATTGGTTCAGCCATAAAAATGTCAGCCTAGTTTACATGCAATTTTTTCACTCACCTCAAAGGGGTACTCCATTGGAAACCCCTTTTTTTTAAATTTATTTATTTATTTTTTAAATCAACTGGTGCCAGAAAGTTAAAGGGGTTCTCCGGTGGTTAATTTTTTTGACTATATGGTATCTTCTTTGTAAGTTTAGTTTTTTTGCAATATACATGTGTTATATGTTTTGGCAGCATGTATGTGTTTTTCTTACCTGTTTGTTGGGCAGGAAGTTTTGTAGTTCAGAGGGTTTTCTTTTACTGTTGTCCACAACGGCCATGTTCTGAGTCTGCTGTGGGCAAGATGTCATAGCTTTTTTTTTCTCTGTCTGCATGAGGAAAATAAGCCACGCCCCCTCATCTCCCCCTCCCGAGGTCTGCATGAAAAGCATGAGTACACAGCTCCTCACCTCCCCTCCCCCTGCTCTGTATTCTGAAGATGCAGATCTGCATGAGAAGCCTGAGTACACAGCTCCTCACCTCCCCTCCCCCTGCTCTGTATTCTGAAGATGCAGATCTGCATGAGAAGCATGAGTACACAGCTCCTCACCTCCCCTCCCCCTGCTCTGTCTTCTGAAGACGCAGGTCTGCACAGGAGAAGGACCTCACAGAGAAGATAAGTGTTATGTGAAGGGGAGGATGAGAAGGTGCACGGGCTGGGGATGTATGGACTGCAGGGGAATAAATCTCATACTGGGAATGATCTCTATATGAAGGGGGAGGGGGACGACGACTCCTGAATGACACATGCTGGGAGTTGTAGTCCCTGTTATGTGTGTGTATGCTAGTGTTTACAAACCAGTCTGCCTCCAGCTGTTGTAAAACTACAACTCCCAGCATGCCCTGACAGACTTTGGGTATTCTGGGAGTTGTAGATTTGCAACACCTGGAGGTACACTGGTTGGGAAACACTGTTCTATCCTATTCAGCATACACATCATGTTACACCAGTGTTTCCCAACCAGTGTGCCTCCAACTGTTGCAAAACTACAACTCCTAGCATGCCCGAAGGCTGTCAGGGCATGCTGGGAGTTGTAGTTTTGCAACACCTGGAGGCACCCTAGTTGGGAAACACTGGTGTATGCCCTACAGAGGTGTGGTGAACTACAACCCTATGAGAAACCATTCATCAATGTAAAAGATCAGTGTGTGCAGTGTTATAGCTCCCTATGGGAGCTATAACATTGCAAAAAAAAAAAAAAGTGAAAAAAAAAGTGAATAAAGATCTTTTAACCCCTTCCCTATTAAGTTTTAATCACCCCCCTTTTCCCATTAAAAAAAACTAAAAAAAAAAAACTGTGTAAATAAAAATAAACATAAAAAAAAAAACCAACTGAAGTTGAGTTGCTGTTTTCTGTCTAACTGCTTTCTGATGACTCACGTCCCGGGAGCTGTCCAGCTCCTATGGGGATATTTTCCCATCATGCAAGGGATATTCTCCCATCATGCACAGCTCCCGGGACGTGACATCATCATTGAGCAGTTAGACAGAAAACTTCAGAAGCTAATAAATATTGGAAGGATTAAGATTTTTTAATAGAAGTAATTTACATATCTGTTTAACTTTCCGGAGCCAGGTGATATATAAAAATAAGTTTTTGCCTGGAATACCCCTTTAATTTACATTATAGTTTTATAGTACACGTAATTACGGACGTGGCAGTACCTTGTGTTTTTGATCTTTTTTGGTGATAATACAGGGCTTTTATTGGGAAAGGGGATTTTTTATTTTATTTTGTTTTTACACTTCATACTTTTATTGAAAAACTTTTTATTTTATTTTATTTTTTACACTTTTTACAGGTTATACTATGCTGAAATACATTTGTACCAGCACAGACCCGATCAGCTGCACACTGTACAGCCTGTGCAATCCAGCCTGTGGCTGGATCTCACAGGCTTCCGTAGCATGCAGACAGGAGGTCATGATCTGACCTCCTGCTGCCATAGCAACCAACGGCGACCCTCAATCTTATCGCGGCACCGCTGTTGGTGAGGATTGATCACGGCATCTATGGGGTTAACGCTGCCAAAACTGGCGCAATCGCAGCTCCAACAGCTGCAGCAGGACTCCAGCTGTGAGTGACAGCCGGGTCCCGCCGCCGATCTCCTGCACTGCTTGTGCAGTGCCGGTGATCACTAGGACGTATGCATATGTCCCAGCACGCGAAATTGTCGGGTGCTGGGATGTATGCATATGTCCTATAGCAGGAAAGGGTCAAGAAAATTGTCAAGACACAAACGGAGCTGCACCATCGAGCTGCCTACAGCAGTTTTATAGGATAGGTTTCACTCTGAACAGGTCTCACCATGGTCAACCAAAGAAGTTGAGTGCACATATTCAGTTGCTGAAGACAAGCAGACTAAGGGCATGAATTACTGGAGCAATGTCCTGTGGTCTGATGAGACCAAGATAAACTTATCTGTTTCAGTTGGTGTCAAGCGTGTGTGGAGGTAACAAAGTAACTAGAAAGACAAATGTGTCTAGCCTACAGTCAAGCATGGTGGTAGGAGTGTTATGGTCTGGGCCTGCATGAATGCTGATGGCACTAGGGGGGCTACAGTTCATTGAAGGAACCAAAAATGTCAATACATATGGTGACATACTGAAGCAGGGCATGATCCCATCCCTTTAGAGACTGGGCCGAAGGTCAGTATTCCAACATGATAATGACCTGCCTTGCTAAAGAAGCTGATGGCAAAGGTGACGGACTGGCCAAGCATGTCTCCAGACCTAAACCATATAGAGCATCTGTGGGGCATCCTCAAACAGAAGGTGGGGGGGAGCGTAAGGTCTCTAACATCCACCAGTTCTGTGTTGTCATTATGGAGAAGTGAAGACGACTCCAGTGAAAACCTGTGAAGCTTTGGTGAACTCCATGCCAAAGAGGTTTAAAGAATACCTGTCACCAAACTAAGCATTTAATATATTGTTCATTATGTAATTATAAGACACTTTGCTATTCACTTGCTGTTAAAATTCTCAACCTTTATATGTTTTTAATGTGATTGGATAAATATCCACTAGGTGACTCTGTTCTGTTCCCTGTGAAACTCAAACAGTTATTTTGGTCTCCTCTCGGTCTGGCAGGAGACCAAACTCAGGAAGTGTAGTGTGGGGCATGGCAAGGCACAGCTCTCACAGGCTTAATGACATTGCCTGCTGGGGAACACCCACTTTCTCCTGCCGGGAGCTTACACAATGTGAGCAAGGGGAAAGGTATGATGAAGATTTTTAAAGCGAAGACTTTTTTTTAAGGGCTGGAGGGGTGTTAGAAGTAGTTAGGGAATATATTCTGAGTTAGTTTAGAAAACATGGTTTGATGACAGGTACTCTTTAAGGAAGTGCCAGAAAATAATGGTGGCCACACATAACTGACACTTTGGGTTCAATTTTGACATTTTTCACTTAGGGAACGCACTAACTTTTGTTGCCAAGGTCTATACATTAATGGCTGCGTGTTGTGTTATTTTGAGAGGACACAACAATAAACACTGTTATACAGGCTGTGCACCCACTACTTTAAATTGTAGCAGAGGGTCATTTCTTCAGTGTTGTCACATGAAAAGATAGAATAAAATATTTACAAAATTGTGAGGGGTGGACTCACATGTGAAATTAGATAAATGTGAACAGTACGGCATCTACTCTCTGGAGCACAATAGAAGCTGTGAACATATATGCATAGACAGGCCATTTTTTATGCATCAAAACTATGCAGGACAGTAAACCAAATTGTATTATCACCATGCAAAATATCTAAACTCATAATATGTGACATAACCTGAATACAACATGATGAATAACTATTGGAAAAAGACAATTAACCTTATGCATGGATTTCCATTCTAAAGGCCTCGGTGGGGCCTCATCCATCCTGTAGGTCAGCTAACCAGACAGTATGGCATAAGACTTCACTACATTATGTAGATTATTCCTTTAATTTTATTGGGTCTTTTTAATTAAATCTCATGCAAACAAATAATTTGGATCCTGAAATGAATCACTGCCACGAAAGCAATGAAAGAATTGGAGATTCATAACCTCCTGCTCAATTCTATCACCACTACCAACCATCATAAAACTGTCTCAGTTACAGACACAATGAGTGGTGTAGGCGAATGTCTTTTTACCCCATTAATTCATGTGGTGGAAACGGTGTACCTGCACCAGATTTATTACATGGTGCATCGCAAGTGATAAATCTGTTGCGGATCACATTTCTTACCTCATTACACCACTTTATATGGTGCCCCTCTGCGACTTTTTGTGCAACTTTTTAATAATGCTGTTTGCAGTCAGTTTTGTAAGCCAAGTGAGGGATGGTGTAAGATTTGCACCTAATTGCGACAAAATATGCAACAAACCAAAAAGTTGCATATGATGAATTCCTGACCACTGCACGATATCAACTGAAATCATGACTTGGTATGCTCTTTTAGAAAAACCTTCTAAAGCAAAAGTCGCAATGAAAATTCTCAAAACAGCATCTGAGACAAACTGTGCGACAAATGTACACCACAAAACCAGGGTAAAACCAATGATAAATTACCCCCAAAGTTTCTTTCATCCATGGCCACATTAGGTTGCTTACCTTTAAAGGAATCTGTCAGCTGTATTTGCTGCAAAAAATTGCAGATCCCACTGGCTAGTTGTTAGGCCGGGTTAACCCTGTAGAATTTCCGGACAGAATTTCCGCAGGAGATCCCGGAGTCGGTGCTAGGACCGCGGTGACTGCATTTCCGTTCCCATAGACGGCAATGCATCTCTTAGTGGATATTTTGGTGCTGAGAAATGCATTGCCATCTATGGGGATGGCAACACAGTCTGTGCTATCCTAGCGCAGCCCACGAAATCTCCAGCAGAAATTCCGTCTAGGGGTTCAGCAGGGGGAACCCAGCCTTAAGGTATAAAAGCAAACCTTAAAAGTAAATCCTAGAGAGGTGGTTTCTAAACTTCTAAAATGACCTTTTCATTACTAAACCAAGTATCAAAGAGGTGGGTGCCAAAGTCTGTTGCACATCAGCAACTGGGTCCTGCCTTCTTGACACTTGGCTGAGAAATTAAAAAAAGGGCATTTTTTGTCAACCGCCATCAGCTTCAGTAAGAAACAGTTCCAATGGTGTCTGCAGCTTCCAGCTGCAAATGCAGAGCTGCCAGACTTTTTTTTAAAGGGCATTACAATCTCATAAAACGATGGCATATCTTTAAGATATAAGCCATCACTTTATGGTCCAAGTTTTGGTTCCCCTTACAGATCTTGAAAATGAAGGGATCTTGGTACTGCATCCCCTTTACAGTCTTTCCCTGTGAAGTGGGACCCCAGCCACCATCTGCTCAGGGGAACTGCAGATCAGCACCACTGAAGTAAATAGGGCCAGACACATTTCTCCACAGCCAGATATCTGACGCAACACTGTATATGAAGAGACTGAAGGGGATGCAGTGCTGATATCCCTTCATTTTCAGGATTGATGATTGTCCAAGGGGTTGGATCTTGACCAATCACAAGGTAAGGGCATACCCTAGCCTTTCAGTATGAGCAAGTTAATTTTGCATTGCACAATAGGATCTGTAACTATAAAAATATTTATAAAACACGAGAAGCTGAGCAGCTTGATATACAGTTTTGTAGGAAAAGATACAGTATAACTTGTAACTTACTGGTTGAAATCCATGCTCATTTCAAGCTTAAAGGGGTTGACTGGGGAGCATTAAAGATTCTACCTCCTTTGCTCCCTGGTGCTCCAATACCACTCCTTTACATCATGGAAGTATACTGTTCCAAGGCGGAAGGGGGCAGATGTTCGTCCTAATCATTGTGTGTGGGGAAGCTACGCCCATATACAATGTCCAATAGCTGAATGATGTCATTCCGTTTGTGCCAAAATCATGCCTCCTTCCATTTCTGAAGAGTATTCTACCAGGACGACCAGGGAATGGAAGTGGAGCACTGTGGAACGTAATAGGTAGGACCATTTCTGCACTTCAGACAACCCCTTTAAGAGCCCAGTGGGCGTAATTAGTGACTGACCGTGATCTTTGTGTGCACCCTGACACAGAGAAGGTGGTCTCAATTGACTAAGACCACCCACTGCGTTCAGGGATTTTACCAATAAGTTACAAGTTATAATGAATCTTTTCCCCTCCAAACATGTATCCGTCTGCTCAGCTTCTCTTACTCTATAACATGATGTCAATAGAATAAACCAGGCTCCCTTTAAAGGGGTACTCCGGTGCTTACACATCTTATCCCCTATCCAAAGGATAGGGGATAAGATGCCTGATCGCGGGAGTCCCGCAGCTGGGGATGCCCGGGATCATGCACGGGGCACCCAGTTTGTAATCAGTCCCCGGAGCGTGTTCGCTCCGGGTCTGATTATGGTCGACCGGCGGCGTGTGACGTCACGCTCCGCCCCTCAATGCAAGCCTACAGGAGGGGGCGTGATAGCTGTCACGCCCCCTCCCGTAGGCTTGCATTGAGGGGCGGAGCGTGATGTCACACGGGGGCGGAGGCGTGACGTCACACGCCGCCGGCCCTGCGGTCGCCAGTAATCAGTCCCGGAGCGAACACGCTCTGGGGACTGATTACAAATGGGGTGCCGCGTGCATGATCCCGGGCGTCCCCAGTTGCGGGACTCCCGTGATCAGGCATCTTATCCCCTATCCTTTGGATAGGGGATAAGATGTGTAAGCACCGGAGTACCCCTTTAACATAAAATGGGAGCCACTTCTCAAAAATGCCAAGTTAAATAAAAGAAACACTATTTGCCAAAGAGAAGTGAAAATCATAGCTAAATTATCCCACATCCATTAGGGGTTGCGGGGACAGGTGGTGGATTAGTCTGTGCATCTTCTTCTACAGCAGCAAAGCCTGTTCTAAGCACAAATCTGCAAAGGCTCCCGCATCGTCTACGCTGCTTCTCTACTGTTACCCCCAACCAAACCAATGTATTGACAGAAACATACAGTACAACCAGATTCTCAAAGAATATGGAAAAAAAAGTGTCTGATACAGTTCAAAAACAACTTCCCTATCAAGTGAACAAGGCCAAGCTGCAATACAGTATGCAGCCCACGGACGGGAGCGGTGCTGTGTCTGGCGAAAAGGAAACCCTTTTCTTTATAATCACTGACAACCCCTTTAAGAGCCATACAGAGACCTTTCTTTCTGGAGCTCACTGGAGATTTGGGATGACAGACCTTGCCAATGTTATCTTCGAACAGATATATCAGAAGATCTTTCTTTCCTGGAATAGTAGTAGTGGATGATCTCAATACTGCTCCATTTGTCTTGATGGACATTTGTAAAGTCTATAGGGACCTTTATTGATTTTCAGAAGTGTTAAGTGAAGCACGGAGCTAGAAAGTAGTAGTGGCAATGTTAAATGTAACTCAATCCGACGGCTGATCTGCCTGTAGATAGTAAAATGCAGGCTGAACATCACATGATTTATTCATGAGCATCTGGAGGACCACTTCTACTAATTTCGACAGAAAAAAAAAATCATCTCCTTTGGGAATTTAGTGACCAGCAGGGTATGCGTGGAAAGCAGCCACCACAAGGGCAAACATCACTCAGTGTAATGTCGAACAGCTTGGCCTGATGCACAGCATTACACTTGAAGGAAGATGGTTTCTCCCCAATCTCCTCTTACTCATCTTGCTAGCTCATTCATCGCTGTCCTGGCTTTTACCAAAACTGTTCATATCACCGTTTCACAATGAACAAGTGTTCCTTTTCAGTTGCAACAAGAACAAAAAAATGGCCCAAAAAATACCACTTTGCTGTTTTTCCTAAATAAAAATTGGAGAACATGTAACACTTGCATCTACTAGGCCATATATTGTGTATATGTATTGTGTTATATATAAGTGACATTTTCTAGCCACTGTGAGTGTTTGAATATATCCAGTGGTCCGGATTTATTTTTCTGATACAAATGTTTCTGATTTCTGTCACAGAAAGATTGCAAGCAATAACAGCTCATTTGATTGGTTGCTAACTGTCAGAAATCAAACACATTTTTGTCTGGTTGACTAAAAAATTGGCTAAATATTGATCCTCTAAAAAACCACTTTATGTTACGGTTTACATGAGGAGGTGTGTAGCTAATGATAATTTTTATGCCCACATAAAAGATGAAATTAATGACATACAAGGATTTTATTGTTTGTTTCCTCAGCATGTGTACACTGGGCAATGATTGGGAACAAATATTTGTATAAACAATAGTTTAGCCTCACTATAATGTATGATGACCCAAGGGTGTAAAAGTGCTAAAGGGGGGGGGTTAAATGGTACAAAGTATACTGATTGATAAGGTCGGTGACCAAGAACCCAATGCTCATTCTGGCTGAGCCCTAAAGATAAAGCCTTAACTTCCATATAGTCAACCATCACTGCAGCCTAAGAAAATTCTCTGGTCCGATTTAACCAAAAAGCATCATGCTGTGGAGGTGTTTTTTCAGCGGTTAGAACCTGGTGACTGGTCAGGTTTGATGGAAAGCTGAATGGAGAAAAGTACAGAGATATTTCTAATGAAAACCTGATGTAGAAGACCTCAGTCTGGCCCAAAGGTTCACAGTCCAACAAGACAACGGCCCTAAGTAAAAAAGCCAAAACACCACAAGAGTAGCATAGGAACATCTCTGTGAATTTTCTTGAGTGGCCCAACCAGAGCCTTGACTTGAACCCAATTAAACTTCTCAGGAGAGATCTAAAAATGGCTGTCACTGACTGTCCTTGGCCAACCTGACAGAGCATGCGAGGATCTGCAGAAAAAGAATGGCAGAAAATCTCCAAACTTAGGTATGTAATGCTTGTGGCAATCCAAGAAGACTGGAGGCTGTAATCACTGCCAAAGGTGCTTCAACTAAGTAATGGAACTGAATACTTGTGTCACGGCAAAGTTTTTGGTTTTCCTTTTCAATAAATCAGCAAAGATTTCTACCATTCTGTTTTCTCTTTGTCATTATGGGGTACTGGGTGTTGAATTATGCACAGGGGACTCAGGGGACTTAAAAAATTATGAAATGAAAAATTCTCCTTTTATCCAACACAAATTGAATTTAGATCACATTAATATTCAATGTTACTGACCACGAGCCAAGGCCGTGTGACAACCTCTTGAACAATGGGCCATAATTGAAAAAGTCAGAAGAGGTAAACCAAGAATAATCTAGGAAATTGATGGCGGAATGATATACTTCAGTTTGAGCTACTCTTTCAGCACATAAGACTGGCCAAGAAAGTGAAGCTGCTCAGCCGCTTCTAGGACCAATAAATATAGATAGAAGGTGCCTATTATGCTTTCTATTAAAACACTTTACATGATAAGAATCAGATAACACATTCTCAAATTTTTATGCAGACTGAATAAAGTGATTGGGTTACATGTTAACTCACATTGTGAAATTAAAATGTTAGCATTAAGGATTTATGCTGAAATGTATTTACCAGACTCTAAATACACTGCAAATGGATCCCCCTCCCCAACACAGAGTTATATTTTTCTCTGCAGGGGATCATAGTCTGTGGCACTTTAACTTCCTGAGAAATGAGCCTGAGTGCTACGGGCACGTTGTGGTTACAGAGATCGGCAGGCTGGTGGTCTCCGTACCTCAGTCTACCAAAATGACTGCAGATCTCAATAAAGGCCCTCACAAAATTAGTGACTGGTAAATGGCAATGCTGGTTAACCAATTCATATTAGAAAATTGAAGCTTGGCAGAAGAATCAGGAAGATTTTCCAACCCAAAATAAAACAAAAATGCAAAAATGGTGATTATGGGTAAAGAAAACAAAAAGAGCGCAATTCCGTGATTATTTTTAAAATCTGCAAAATAAAATTTAGGTGGAAAAAAAAAGGAAAAAAAAGTGAATGAATAACTCAAATTGTGTGGCTGGAAGCGTTTGTGTACGTACCTCCTAACGCAGAATAAGCAGAGACAGCCAGTCACAGAACAGAAAGGTGAAAGGTCATAGGCCATAAGGAAAACAAGAAGGCACATTTAAACCACTTATTAAAAATCATAGCCAAACCAAACCAATACAAACTCACAGATAATATGGAAAAAAAAAAAAAAAGACACACAAAAATAATCACCGTTTGTAGATAAATGCATTCATATATTTATATATTTTATGGAAACCAATACCCATCAGCTTTAGCCAAGTAGAAAAAAGGGACTGTTCAGAGCAAAGCTGTCTGGCTTTGTGGAAAACTCTTGACCCCCCCCCCCCCCCGCCATAAACTTACTAGGAACTGGCAACATCACTTGTGCCATAGGAGGCTGTGCATCAAATACTATACTCCGTAAACAAAGCGGCAGTGTGTAGTTAATGGTAAGGAACCTGTCACACTGGACATTTAGTCTGATTTAACAACATCACGTTATAGAACAGGAGGAGCAGAATAGATAGCTGTATATATTCGAGGGAAAAGATTCTGTATACCTCGTCATTTATTGATTGAAATCTCTCTGCTTTCCATGCTTAGTAGTCCAGTGGGTGGTCATACAAATGAGTGACGCCACCACCTGGACTTCAACGATTAGAAAAAGCAGGGCTGAATATTTTCCCAAAAAGAAATATATCGATCTCGTCAGCTCTTTCTGCTCTATAGTGTGATGCCAATAGATTAGATTTTTATGGTGAACGGTTTCCTTTAAACGTGTCTTTCAGAACATAACCTGCACTGGCTGGTATAACATATAAGATTAGGAGGACCGGTTTTGCCGCTGTGTTAAGATTCAGATGTGACCATGGCTGTTCTTGCAATGGACTTGATGAAATAACCATTGGTTATGTACACATACATGTAATGTAGTCTCTATAGACTGACCCCAAGGATCATTTGTGAGCAATAACTAAGGTATCTGAAATCTTAATGGCACCTTGAAACATATCTTAGGGTTAAATTTCAATAAATTTTTATGTAAAACACTTTCAGCACTCTGAATTAAATACCTACAGAGCAGACCATATAAACATCTTGCTGCATTTTTTGCCCTTCAGATGCTTTGAGGGACACTAAATGTCTAAACCAATAAAAGAAAAAAAACACTTACCTTTTGGTAGTCTGCAAGACTTTCTGTAAACTATTGAAACAAACAGTTTTATCGTAAAGTGGCAGAGAGTAGACAATCTCTACATGGCCCTCTCAATCTGGTCTCCAGTAGAGAAATTGAAACCAGAGGAGGTGCAAGTTAAAGCCACCTCCTTTTGTAAATTTGAGGCAGGTAACATTTAGAAAGTTTTTTCTAGTTAGTATTTTGTTTATTTTCTAGCCCTCAGATTTGAACGTGGGACAAAACAGTCCTAAGAAAAGAAGTGTGAATGCTTACTTAAAACTTACTGTCCCTTTAATAAATGCCTTGGAAATATATATTATCTACTAGAGTGATCAACCAGAAGATCTGATCAGACAGTGTCTATGTAAGCTCAGTATGTGTTTACTTGTAGGTGACCTTAGGATAAGGCACCATGGGCAGCCATAACCTCAAATACATCCGTTCTTACTTGTGGATACAGCTTTAACTTTTTTCTCCCAATCAAAACATGTCAAAGAATGCATTGTGAGGAATTTTAGCAGTGCCTTCCCAATGCCATGTCGGAAAAGAGGAAACCACATCTGAGAAAGTGTGGCTTTATATAAAGCAGCTACTCACAAATCCCACAGACATATATGGTAGGCTTTTTAGAAGTTTCCATCAATGAAGATAGTTGAGGTCACGTCTGCATAAGCTATTCTGTGTACAAAAGCTATTGAGGGAAACTATGTGACAAGCAGAGAGATCATGACTGCATGAGGCCATGGTTGACAAAAACACAATACTTGGGCCTAAATAGAATGGTCCAATATGGCCAAATATTTGTGACAAAAAAGGACTACTTTTGGGGAACCTAAAAATGCAATTAAATCTGCAGGCATCATATTAAAGAGCAGGAGGAGCAGAGCAGATTAATATAAAGGTTTGTGGGAAAAGATAACTTGTTATTCATTCATGTATATCTCTGCTTATTGTATGAAAAGTAGTCATGTGGGCAGGTGTACTCAGTAACCCACAGCTATCTATGTATTAGTGAGTATAGGAAGTGTGTAGAGGAAGTTGTCAGCCACGGAGTAGGACCGCTCACTTGACTTCTTTGTCCAAAATGAGAAGATTTGCCTGAATAAATTAATAGTTAATCTAAAACTTTCCCCAAGAAACTATATATAAATCATCTCAGCTCCTCCAGCTCTGTAACCTGCTGCCTGTAGACTGGCCTGCACTTTCAACAAAGCAAGTTCCATTTAAAGGGGTTATCCAGGAATTGAAAAACAGAACTAATGTCTTTTAAAAACTGCTCCCCGTCTGTCTCAAGGTTGGGTGTGGTATTACAACTTGGCTCTATTCACTTCAATGGAACTGAGCTGCAGAACCACACCCAACCTGGAGACAGAGGGGGAGCGTTTTTTGGAATAAATTAGCTCTGTTTTTCTATTCCTGGATAACCCCTTTAAAGGAAAACGGTCACATATTTTCTCCCGCACTATCCACAGGTACTGGTGGATAGTGGGGGAGACACTGATTAAAACGAGCCCTACCTTGTTCTGATCCGCGCCGCCGTTTGCCCGCAATTGTAGTTTTAATCTCTGTGTATATCCTGCTGTAACCGGCAAAGGCGGGGCTTCTGCGGGCTAACTGACACTGACGTCAGCGCCGCTCATGAATATTCATCCCCCCTCCCTCCTGTTCTCCCTCTCTTCGCCGCTCCTAACCAGACGGATTGAGTGATGAATATTCATGAGCGGCGCTGACGTCAGTGTCCGTTAGCCCGCAGAAGCCCCGCCTTTGCCGGTTACAGCAGGATATACACAGAGATTAAAACTACAATTGCGGGCGCACGGCGGCGCGGATCAGACCAAGGTAGGGCTCGTTTTAATCAGCGTCTCCCGCACTATCCACCAGTACCTGTGGATAGTGCGGGAGAAAATATGTGACAGTTTTCCTTTAATGCCGACCTAGGCAATTACCCTCAACATTATTAATATTGGCAAATACTTTTGGCATACCCAAATGCTGGTTTACAGCCGAAGATAAGAAAAACTTATTTGGAGATTTAGGGCATTATGACATTTCCACAAACTTTCAAATAAAAAAAGAATCGATGTGTTACACATACACCAGGAACTATTTAGATGTAATTCATAACAGCAGATCTTTTTGACTAAGGCTGGATTTAACACCATCATAATTTTGGTCCCTGATCCTGATCGGGGTGGGTCATTATGATGTTGTCAGGGTTTGGCCTGGGACCTGCAGCCACAACCAGTGTGAATCCGGCCTAGTAAGTAAATGTTTTAAAGACTGTTAAGATCTGATGTTTTAACGTCCATGATGATTAAAACCGCAAGGAGTAATCTATAATACCCAGCCATGCGCTAGACGTAACCAAAATATGTGTGAAAGGCATAGAAGAGAATTGCCTGAAGGTTTCCATAATGATAAAAATACCAACAAAGCTCTTCAGATTTAGGCCGTAAGCAGCAAAGCAACTTTAATTATTAAGCATCTGATATGCAGAGTTCTCCTTTGAAGATAGCTTCATTATAAGAGAGAAAGCTAAGTTAGCGTGCAAAAATATAATGTAACCCCAGGGGTTCTGTATACAGATTATAAAAAAATATACTGTATATACAGTACTTATCCATTTCCATATTTCTCTCAACTACATTGGGCATATCAGATTTACAGGGCATTAGAAAATCTACCATTAAATGTACTGCTGTTGTTCATTTTCAGTTATTTGAGACATTAAATTAATAGGGAACACTGCCTATTATGGACATGACTTCTATGTCCACAAGCAAAATACTGTAAAAACTAAAAATTTTAAAGTTGGTCTTCATTAACCTTGCAGCAAAGAAGACCCAGTCAGGTAAAAGATGCAATAGACCCCACTTCAAGTTTGTAACACCCCAAAACATTTATGGGATGTACTTTACGGTTTTCAGTTCAACCCCTGCAGGTGAGATAACTCACAGCACTTAAAAGTGATGTGTGACACCTAACTTAAAGGGGTACTCCGCTGCTCAGTGTTTGGAACAAACTGTTCCGATCGCTGGAGTCGGGAGCTCGCGATGTCATAGCCCTGCCCACTAATGACATCACGCCCGCCCCTCAATGCAAGTCTATGGGAGCGGGCGTGATGGCTGTGACGTCATGAGGGGGCTGGGCTGTGATGTCATGCGCTCCCGGCGCCAGCTCCAGCGCTCGGAACAGTTTGCTACAAACGCTGAGCAGCGGAGTGCCCCTTTAAGTTCCGCACAGAGCTGCTGGAGGAGCGATAGCACAGGCAGCACTGCCCTAGGATCATCTCATTACCCACATTAGCCCAACCTATCAAAATTTGTACCCCTGCACGCAAAAACACAAGTGACTGGAATGTAAAGTGGGATTGGGTGGGCAATTGTCTGGCCAAAACTGCATTTTTCAGTTTATGTTTAGAGATTAAAAATAAAAACTAAAAAAATAAAAACCTGTTTACCTGTAAATTGTGGTGGGAAATATTGTGTGAGATGAACCACTATTCACAAAGAGCAAGCATATAAAAACTGAAAATATTTATTTCAATACTGAATTACTGTTTCTGCTAATAGAAAAAAAAAAAAAAAAAAAACGACAGATGTCTACCTTTCCTCTATTACACCTTCTTGAAGTTTGTAAATACATTGACAAGTAGGTGTCACTAGTTGGGGGTGTGTCCCTGCACATTATCTCACACTGTCCAATCATTGAGGCCAGAGTCAGACTGTGCAGGGACACACCCCTTTGCTCCAAGGGAATTGGTAACACCCATTTGTCTATTTATACATACGGAAACAAAACATGAATTGGACAACACAGAGGTCTAAAAAAATATGTTCCAGAATTTTATTTCCCATGAAATTACAAGTATTTAATAAAAGAGGCATGTCAGTGGTCGTGGCACGTCTAACGTTCACTTGATGAATGACAAAAGGTAACCAAGGTCCATCTGGACTCCTGTGCAGGAAACCTTCCCAAAGTAAAGTACTGATCTGATATAAAAGTAGTCGGCATTCTATGAATACTAAATTAAATGAGTTTAGGGTCAACTGGTGCTTCTGATCCCCAAGCTTCCCCATTATCAAACATTTTTGCCTACAGAGGTAAAAGGGTGAAACAATAGATATTTAGTATCCCATTTATTAAGGTAAATATGGGATGTACACTGAATATTCAATGGGGTCTGCTATATGTCAGTTTATCCAAAATCCCTGAAATCACCTAATGGTCTGACACACTAACCTATTTAAGCAATGTGCAACTGAGAATAATATTTAATAGAACAATCTCATTATAGTGTCTTCACCAAGGCACCGATGAGTGAAGAAATAACAAAAAGGAAAAAAAACAAATTATGTAAAAACTGTGAAGCAAATGTGTCAATGTACAGATCTCCAACAGGTAAGTCTGCAATAATGGGGACTCTGATGAGCCCCTCCAACATGGCCCTTCTGCCTAGTGCATTAAGTTATAGAGTAAATAAGAGTATTATAGAAAACGTCACCAAAACAATTATTTCAATAGGAATCAATGAGACTGACAAAGCTGTTGGAACATATGATTTATCTGTAAAGGGCGTTCAAGGGAAAAATAATAATATTGCAGTAGACATTATTTCTATAATGTAATTCAAATTAAGCCAACAGGCACTGATTGTAAGCTGGATAAACATTACGGATATTGTCTACTCAGTCTCTTCCCCACAAGTTCTGCATTACCAAAGGTGTCTGGCAGCAGCTTATCCTTGACAGCCAGCATGTACACTTGGCCAAAGCATGCATGTTTACAGGATACTCAATGGAGGCTGCAGTCTTACTATAAAACTAGCCTTAGGAACCCCAAATGTAATGTGTCATCATGAGCTAGTATTATGCATGCTCTTAAGTCCATTGAGCAGAGTTATGGTTTATAAAGAAAGCCCATATTTCTGCACTGGAAAAAGTACATTTAAAGCTTTGCTATTTAAATTGTCTTCCTATTTTCTCAGGGAATGACCTTAGAACATCTGAAAGAAGCACCAAGCACATACTCACTGCTTTGTATAAAAGCATTCTATATAGCACTGGATGAATGCTGTTTTGCTATAAAAAGGTATAGAATAGGTAAAGAATTTTGTGCTTAGTCCGCTCTCCCCACCAAATTTGGTTTTGCAAAGTGTTGCAGAATCTACTGGCGCTATATAAATATTATTATTTTAAAATATTATTATTATTATTATAGTGACCATAATAGATGTTGCTCTGTACACTGTATAAGTATTGTAAGTTTCCGGGCAGGTCCCACAATGCCCACATGGCTCCCATTTAACTCAAATTAGATTTTTATTTCAGCTTTCTATTTTTGTACTGTTATCAAGAGCTTCAGCTGGTCTTCCCAACTCCCAGGGCTTCTGACCCTACTTTCTTCAAAGAGTTATGCTGCTCAGAGCACCCAGTGAGCAGTCTTATTTAAAGCAGGAAGCTCAGGATCCGTGCATGTCGCACTAGAAGGAAGGAGTCATGTCGGAGGGTGGCTACTCAAGAGTGTGTACGTGATATTGGACTGTGTTGATGCAAATCAAACTGCTGAGCTCTGCTACTGTGGCTTGGAATGTAATGAGCTGAAATAATTATCGAACAGCTTAGCAATGCATGGACTGTCTGCCTCCAAATACGCTTCAATTAACTGAACAATCTCCAGATGGATAGAAAGCTTCTACTGAGAGAGAATGTGGGAAGGGTACAGTTCTAAATACATTTCTAATCTGAAATTAATAAAAAGATAAGCATACGCCATATCTACCTGATCTAAAGGCTAACCAGTTTAGTGATCAATAACTGATGAAAAATAAATCATCAATAAAACATTTCCATACAAGAAATAAATAAAATGTATCTAAAAGATCTGAAACAACTCTGTCTACAATATTATGTCTATTCTACAAATAGGTAAGGAGTTTAGTGTATAGATTTTATTAGACGGGAGTAAATTATTGCAGTAATAAGTAAAAACATTCCACAATGTAAAAAAAAATTATAATACAATAATAGCAGATGAAGTATAATCAGACATATATACTTTGGAGTAGTAAAACCCTAATACTGACTCCACTTTGTCTTTCACATGACATTCCCTCGGGCTTAGACGGAGTATTAAGTATTCGGGTTAGCTGTTAGGAGCTAGGATAGGTTTCCAAGATTCGACTAAAAAGTCTAGGAGGCAACAATGGGGAAATCAATCCACATGTATATTACGAGTACACTAACCTAACTTCAAGAGCCAGCCTTCTCTGTCGGGGTTGAAAAACGTGTGTGTCAAGTCGTTCCCATCGTCCTCTGGGATCTTGAAGGGCTCATTCTTAATACTCTCATACAAATTCTGGAAGAAGAAATACGATGTGTCATATCCGAGAGACATATGTATAGTACGCACAATTATTTTTGGATGTAAAACAGTAACATTTTCTCTGTTACTAAAGCAAGAAACAAAAGAAAGTTCTACTCGCCAGCAGGAAACAGCACAGCTGTGCGCTTTGTATTGAGAACAGGCGATGGTAAATCCTTAGGGATAACATACTAGGTCTATTTTGTTTTTCACATACTATTTCAATTTTCAATTCATCTTACTATAAGGCGATGTTGACACACTCTTTTTAATTTTGCTCTTTTTCTGCTGCAGTAATAAAACACAGAAGCTGGATGTGAATGGGATTTTATAAAACAGTGTTCACATTAGACTAGGGTTCCACAGACACATCCGTGAGATATCACTGCTTCCCAATGAATTATATTATAAGTGACCTTGCAACCATCCCTACACAATTCAACATGGTAACTTTCTTTGCAACAGTCACTTGCAACTTTTTTTCCCCCATAGTGAGATAATAAAGCCATAATGTGCACACAAACCTAACAATTTTATAGTAAAAAATATTCCAGATACTCTGGTGAACTAGCCCACAGCGTACTTAAAGGGGCACTCTGCTGCTCAGCATTTGGAACAAACTGTTCCAAATGCTGGAGCAGGGAGCTCATGACATCATAGACCTGCCCCCTCATGTCACGCCCCGCCCCCTCAATGCAAGTCTATGGGAGGGGGTGTGGCAGCAGTCACGCCCCCTCCCATAGACTTGCATTGAGGGAATGGGGTGTGATTTCATGAGGGGGTGGGGCTATGACGTCACAAGCTCCCGACTCCAGTGTTTGGAACAGTTTGTTCCAAACACTGAGCAGCGGAGTACCCCTTTAAATAGTGCACATCTGATCTGGTGTTTTTTTTTCCCCAACAGAACATTGCAGCATTTAGGGTCAGTGAATTTGATGTACAATTTAGGGGAGGAGGAAAAGTAATGGATTTGGGGTAAAGATAAGTACCAATGCTAACTTATGATGCACATACCTAGTTAGAAAGCCACTACATGGGGCCCCCATCATATGGCCAATGTAGTTTAGTCCTTGGGAACATATACTCAATACCACCTGTGCCTTTTTTTTTTTTTTTTTTAAGTTAAGGCATTTATAAATGTGTACTATGCATTGATTCCAGATTGGAAAACATATGTACAACATAATGTTCTCATAAACTGGACTTTTAAACCAATGGGTTGCAGGGATTGTACATTAAAGACTATTGAGAAATCTGTGTTATAGTCCTGACATGTGATCATATAAAGGTGGATGGAAAGTCTGCAGGACATTCACTGCTGCTTTAAAGTAAACCATCAAACATCACTGGAATGGAATGCAATACCAGGCTAATAAGCTCTGGATGTAATAGAAAAAGTATGTTCTAGAGGGGGGGAAAAAATCAGATCGAATTAGAAAATAAAATAAGGATACCATTGACTACAGGGCATAACATGGATATGTATGAGCCTTTGCCATCAACAGCTGCTACATATCAGGGACAGTCAGATTATCTGTGACGAGCGCAATCACATGACTGCCAATGGCACTTATATACACGACACAACAGCATCTACAGAATTTTATCTTCCAGAGAGCACAGTCGGTAAAACAGTGTTTAACGCAAGGTTTTTCCGTTTTTGCAACTTGTTTTTTTCATCCTTACATTTAAAAAAATCATGATTCTTTCAATTTTGCACCTAAAAATGTATATGATGAATCGGTTATTGTGAAACGGGAATCCGCTGGAGTTATTTCTTGGCTGTACGGTGAGCTATTGAGTTTTTACCATGAACGGTTCCCTTTGACGGTCCGACATAAGTGGGAGAGAGACCTTGGTGGGCTGAGTGACGAGGAATGGTGTATAGTCTTGTCGCTTACCCCGTCGCTGTCTCTGTCGGAGGCTAACAGGCTGTCACAGCTGTTCTTTCTACATAGGGTGTATAAGACCCCTCTGTTCTTATATAAGGTTGGTGTTCGGTCCGACTCTGCCTGCCCTAGGTGTGGGGAGCTGGAGGCTCACTTGCTTCACATGATGTGGGAGTGCCCCGTTTTAGATGCTTATTGGGCTGATGTGTTAAGCCTTGTCAGGGATGTTTATGGGGTTACTCTGCTTAGAGAACCTAAGGTATGCTTACTTGGTCTTATTGGATGTGATAGGGAGCCTTCCATGAGAGAGGTGGGGATCTTACGTGTGCTGTACCAAGCCAGGAAACTCATTGCGCAGTACTGGATTAGACCGGCTCCTCCGGGTGTAGCTGATCTTATTAACAGAATATGGCAGATAGTACGTTTGGAGAAAGGGATATATATTAAACGTAATGTTGAACGGAAATTTGATAATATTTGGGGACCCTGGGTACACCATTTTGACCCCCTGAGGACTGGTCCGTAATTGCTTGTGACCCCTCGGCCCGTGTTTATCTTGGGATTGGCTTATGGTCTGGGGACTCTCTGTATGTGACTTCACTCTCTTCCTTGTCTGTCCTTTTCTTTCTCTCCTCTTCTGGTGGCTGTGTTGGATTGCCTGGGGGTGCTGCATGCTGGAGTCGTGAGCGCTGGGATTGGGGGAGTCTCCCTATTGGAATATGAGTATATTGAAACCTATAGTTTAGTTTACTGCTTGTGTATATTCCTGCTCCTGTAGAGGGAAGTGACGGATTGTTTGTATGTACGGTGGGTGGGGGGTTTATTGTTGGGGAAATATTGTTGTATGTTTAAAAATGGTTAAACTATTAATAAAAATATCTGATTTAAAAAAAAAAATGTATATGATGGCTTATTTTTTGCGCCAACCATTCTACTTTGTAATGACATCATTTTACCCGAAAAATCTACGGCGAAATGGAAAAAAAAATCATTGTGCGACAAAATTGAAGAATAAACACAATTTTGTAACTTTTGGGGGCTTCCGTTTCTACGCAGTACATTTTTCGGTAAAAATGACACCTTCTCTTTATTCTGTAGGTCCATACAATTAAAAATGATATCCTACTTATATAGGTTTGATTTTGTCGTACTTCTGGAAAAAATCATAACTACATGCAGGAAAATTTATACGTTTAAAATTGTCATCTTCTGACCCCTATAACTTTCATTTTTCCACGTAAGGGGCGATATGAGGGCAAAAATTTTGCGCCGTGATCAAAAATTTTTAGCGGTACCATATTTGTATTGATCGGACTATTTGATCGCTTTTTATTCATTTTTTGATTATATAAAAAGTGACCAAAAATACGCTATTTTTTTGCACGTACGCCATTGAACGTGCAGTTTAATTAACTATATATTTTTATAATTCGGAAATTTCTGCATGTGGCGGTACCACATGTTTATTTTTATTTTCACAGTTTTTTTTTTTTTAAATGGGAAAAGGGGGGGCCATTCAAACTTTTATTAGGGAAGGGGTTAAATGATCTTTATTACCTTTTTTTTCCCCACTTTTTTTTGCAATGTTATTGCTCCCATAGCAACTTATACTTATACTTTCCTTAATGTTGTGTCCTGCTGTTACAGGGAACCCATGGGTAACCTAGCCTCTCACTGATAAGGGATTAAGGAAATATGTTTTTTGCAGGACTATAGACACTTGCATAAGTGAAGGGAATGGAGGGTCAATAGTTCAAGACTGAAGCTGTAAACCATTAGAAAAATTGCTGCCATTCAGCTAAGGCTATAACAACTTGTAAACTCGATTGTTAGCTTAAAGGGGTACTTCGCCCCTAGACATCACGAGGGGCGGAGCCATGATGTAGCGATGCTCCGGCCTCTGTATCGCCCGTCATTACGAAAGGGGATAAGATGTCAGATCGCTGGGGTCCAGCTGCTGGGGACCCCCGGGATCGCCGCTGCGGCACTGCGCGCTCATTACTGCACACAGCGAGTTCGCTCTGTGCGTAATGATGGGGGATACAGGGGCCGGAGCATCGTTACATCACGGCTCCGCCCCTCATGATGTCACGGCCCGCCCCCTCAATACAAGTCTAATGAAGGGGAGTGGGGGTCGTCACGCCCCCTGCCATAGACTTGCATTAAGGGGGCGGGCCGTGATGTCACGAGGGGCGGGGCCATGACGTCACACTGCTCCATCCCCTGTATCGCCCATCATTACGCACACAGCGAACTTTCTCTGTGTAGTAATGAAAGCGCGGTGCCGCAGTGGCGATCCCAGGGGTCCCCAGCAGCAGGACCCCGGCGATCTGACATCTTATCCCCTATCCTTTGGATAGGGGATAAGATGTCTAGGGGCGGAGTACCCCTTTAAACTTGACTATGGGATTCTACTAGGGAAATCATGTTTTATAATAAATACCCCTTCCTGGATCCTCCCACTGCCCTATCTTCAGGAGCAGATCAGTACACAAACTGTTCAATACAGTAGACTGTTCGCTTCCCAGCCAGTAGTCCTGTGGTAATGACATGTATGTTGCCTTTCTTTCCTTCAAGGAATGTATAAAATACATTCACATATTAGGAGTTGGGGAGTTGGAGTCGGAACATTTATCTACCAACTCCACAGCCCTAGTTACAAGGTCACAGGTAAGAATGGGGAGCAGGGTCCCCATACGATACCCAATACCATGTCCACTCCAGGTAATTGTTTTTCACTATAACATTTATTTGGGATTAGTGACTTATTTTTTACTGTGAGGTTGTTTATATATCCTCCTGGAAATGGAGTGTGGTTCCTAATAGTCATCTGTTATTCTAACCGTATGGACATTCCTTGTGCCATTTTTCTGGGGTATGTGTTTTTTATGGGATAGGTGTAATGTCCATGTCTTTTGTCAGTGTATTTTTTTTATATATTATATTTTTTTTTTATTTTTTTTTTGAGCTGGTATTAGTTTTTACTTTTTTCAGGTAGCACAGGTAGGTTATATATTTTAGTGTCTTGAATTTGGTGCTATTGCTCTTACATACTGGTCCCTGGAAGCTCAACAAGGCACCTCATGGAAAACAAGATTGTAAAAATCTGTGAATTTTTTTTTTGTATGCTCTACATAAAAATTACTTCGGCTATAAGAAGTCTAAACCTTGGCCACAAAAGTGAATACACCCCCAAGTGGAGTTGTCCAAATTGGACCCAAATTGTCAATATTCTGTGTAGCCACCATTATTTTCCAGCACTGCCTTTGAGCATGGAGTTCACCAGAACTTCCAGGGTGACGGAGTACTCCTCCACTTGTCCATGACAACATCACCGAGCTGGTGGATGTTAGAGACCTTGCGCTCCCCCATCTTCCGTCTGAGGATGCTCCACAGATGCTCAATATGGTTTAGGTCTGGAAACATGCTTGGCCAGTCCATCACCTTTACACTTAGCTTCTTTAGCAAAGCAGTGGTTGTCTAGGAGGTGTGTTTGGGGTCATTATGTTGGAATACTGCCCTACGACCCAGTCTTTGAAGGGAGGGGTTCAGGCTATGCTTCAGTATGTCACAGTACATGTTGGCATTCATGGTTCCCACAATGAACTATAGCCCCCCAGTGCCAGCAGAAATCTCCTGCCGGCTTAGACATTGACATTCCCACCACCATGCTTAAACTTAAGCAAGACACATCTGTCTTTGTGCTCCTCACCTGGCTGCCACCACACACGCTTGACACCATCTGAAGCAAATAAGTTTATCTTGGTCTGACTGGAACATGGTTCCAGTAATCTATGTCCTTACTCTGCTTGTCTTCAGCAAATAATTTGCAGGCTTTCTTGGGCTTCATCTTTAGAAAATGTTTCCTTCTGGGATGACAGCCATGCACTGAGCACTGGCAGGCTGACCTTACACCCCTTCAACCATTGCAGCAATGGTGGCAGCACTCAACTTATTTGGTCAACCATGGGGGGCCTGTTCTGAGTGGAACCTGTCCTGTGAAACTGCTGTGTGGTCTTGCCCACCTTGCTACAGCACAGTTTAACCCCTTAAGGACCAAGCCCATTTTGACCTTAAGGACCAGGCCAATTTTATTCTTGCATTTTAGTTTTTTTCTCCACGCCTTCTAAAAATCATAACTCTTTTATATTTTCATCCAGACGATTATGAGGGCTTGTTGTTTGCGCAACCAGTTGTCCTTTGTAATGACATCACTCATTTTACCATAAAATGTATGGTGCAACCCAAAAAAATTTTCTGGAAGGTTTCGTCTTCACGCTATACAATTTACATGAAAAATGACATTTTCTTTATTCTGTGGGTCAATACGATTAAAATGATACCCATGATTACATACTTTTCTATTATTGTACGGCTTTAAAAAAAATCTCAAACTTTTTAACCAAATTAGTATATTTAAAATCCCTCTGTTTTGACGACCTATAACTTTTTCATTTTTCCGTTTAAGCGGCAGTATGAGGGCTAATTTTTTGCGCTGTGATCTGTACTTTTTATTGACACCAGTTTTATTGTATATAAAACTTTTAATACATTTTTTTTAAAGTTTTTTTGGAATATGATGTGAGAAAAGAGCAGCAATTTTGGATTTTTTTTTTTTTTTTACTATTTATTGCAATCACTTGATTGTTAATACTGTTCAGTGCTATGCATAGGGCAACGCACTGATCAGCATTATCAGTGATCTTCTCTTCTGCTCTGGTCTGCTCGATCTCCGGCCCCCATACTGGACTGTATTGATCACGGCATCTGCGGGGTTAATGGCGGACATAGGCGCGATCGCTGATTTATGGATGATGGGAGCTAACACAGCAGCCAGGACCTACCGTGCATGATACAAGCACTGGTATGGTACTTGCAGTCATGTGCACTAAGAACCACCGCACCATGACGTACATTTACGTCCAATTTTGTTAAGGGGTTAAGGGTCTTGGCAATCTTTCTATATCCTAGGCCATCTTTATGTAGAGCAATAGTTCTTTTCTCAGCTTTTCAGAGAGTTCTTTGCCATAAGGTGCCATGTTGAACCTCCAGTGACCAGTATTAGAGAGTATTAGAGAGTATGAGGGCGATAACGGCTAATTGGACCCGATTGGGAAATTTTCACTTAGACGTGTGCTCACTTTTGTTGCCATGATTTAGACATTAATAGCTGTGTGTTGAGGTATTTTGAGGGGACACAACATTAAAACAGTGTTATACAAGCTGTGCACTCACTACTTTATATTGTAAAATATATATAATAAAATATTTACAAAAATGTGGGAGGTGTGCACACTTATGTGAGATACTGTACATACATGGATCCTATTGTTGAGTAGTAGTGGTCACACTGATGACCCCCTCGGTCTCCTGAGAACAGAAGCCACGCTGGTGGAATAACTGGGTAACTGTAACATTTGCTTTAGTGTGCTTACGGTAAAGACATTAGACTGAAGATTCCAGTGCAGAAGGTCTGAGGAGACTTCAGTAAATTTTTAAGACTGTATTGAGCCACAGATCTACTGGTACTACAAGGATACATAACTCCTATGTTTACACTGCCAAATTAATCAGTGTTTTTATTCTGGATTTTTGCACAGTCTAGTATTTCGTCTGTGGCTTATAACTCTAGTTTCACAAATATGTTGAAAAATGACATCTATAGCAGACTTTACCACAAAAAAACTCCAGAAGTTCCATAAACATCATACTGTAGAATGCAGAAAGAAATGGCTATAAAGGGACAAGTTATTGCAGCCTTGTTCAACCACTATAGGCTTTTTTGCGGCCTAGTAAGAAGGTCCACTATGCAAAGAGAAAAAAGAAAATCAGCCTTTCAAAGGAGTTATGTATAACTGTGAACCTAAACTACTTCTGGTTATTTTAGTTTCCCCTTACACCCCAAAAGCCTGCATTGTTACATTAGCCCCTCTAGAGTGGTTACTAGGTGATTACAGTGCTCTCACTGCTGTCCTTGAGCACATAAGAGTCCCTTCAATGGTACACAGCTATATCTCACTCTCTCCAATTCAGGGGGCAGGACCAGATATGAGTTGTTTGGCAGTAGTACACACAAGCTTTCTTTCCCTTCCTTCTCTGGCTTATCACAGCACAGATTCCTATTTACAATGCCTTGACATGACAGAGGGCTGGCACTGTGCTGGGCTGTTGGTTTACACAGTACACTAGAGACAGACTGAGACTAATAACGGGCAGTGATCAACAGAAGTAAAACACCCAGTGGCCAAGAGTTTACGGCTGTTTTTGGGGGTAAGAAGTCAGTTTTGGTAAACAAAGTGATTAAGAAATATGTTACGGCTTACATAGGCTATCAAATGGAGGGAAGTTGTTTGAAACTGCAGTGACCATGTGGGTTTTCTGTATATAAAATGTAGCACCACTAAGTAACACAAATATGAAAACAAAAACTGCTTTAAATAAAAGACTTACCCTTAGCAATTCCTCTGGAAGATCGCCACCTTCATTGATTCCACGATTCATAGATATAAACCGCTCTACGGATGGTTTATCCCTAACATTAGGGTTATGCAAACTTGTGTTTAGCATAATGATAGCAAAAGACAGGACATAGCAGGTATCTAAAAGTAGGCAACAGATGAAAGTTACTAATGGTGTCCATGAGTAAAACCTTACTGCAACTAATAAAGCTGTGCATTGTATGTCCTATGACATGAAGACATTACATATGCAAGATCTAAAGTGGGCGATTAACATGCTCATTTGAAGTTTTTTTTTTCATTGGGCTACACTAAAGGGCCAATAGCTATCTACATATTTGCATCTATCACAGCAGTTGGATCCTCACCATAAACATCCCCACCATGTGACATCATGAGGGGCGTGACTGTGAGGTCACAACCCCTGCCGCCTGCACCCAGCTTTCTAAATGAAGAGATCGTGGCGGTCCCAGCAGCGAGACACACGCGATTAGACATCTTATCCCCTATCCTTTGGATAGGGGATAAGATGTCTAGGGGCAGAGTAACCCTGTAAGTTCACACCACAGTAGAGCTCCATCCAAGGGAGCTCCGTCACAGGATCCATTCGGTGCCACATAACTGAGACGAACTGATCCTTTGCACAATGGATCCCACTGACTTGGAGGAAATTAAGCAGAAAAAAAAAAAAAAACTTCCTTACTTTTAATGGACTGAGCAAAAGAAGCTTCCCTGGACAATACTAAATGGGGGTGTGAACTTGGCTTTACTGCGCTAGGTGGCTGTGTGACATACCTGACATCACATATCTCTTTGTCTTTACTAACCTGTGGACTGGAACACTCCAGGGTTACACAGACAGTATCGTGATGCAAATGCTTCCATCATTCTGTCTATCTTCTGGGCTTCCCCTGGTAGCCTGAAGCTCCACAAAAACTGTCTGCAATAAAAAATAAAACAATATATTGATATTAATGTATCCTTCTTTATCCTCTAGAGGACATTCAAAGTTTATATATAAATGTATGTATATTTTTACTTCATTATGCAGCCTTGCATTGTAACTACTGCAACCAAATGTTACAGGGGAAAAAACAGTCCCCTGAGGTAGATTACTGGCAAAGTTCATATGTCTTTGCAAAGACTCAGCATCTCTGCCATGCTGTGGGGTGACCAATGATCAGGTGACCACTGGATCTAATATGGGAAGCAGCAATGCTCCTATTCACTACATAGTGCTCATTAAGTACTCGTCAAGCTGTAAAAGAAAAGACAGAAGATGCCGTAAACTACCTGTCTCTTCCTCAGGGTCCCTTTTATTCTCTGACAGACCAGACCTGC
This sequence comes from Hyla sarda, assembly GCF_029499605.1. Lineage (NCBI taxonomy): Eukaryota > Metazoa > Chordata > Amphibia > Anura > Hylidae > Hyla > Hyla sarda. The sequence continues at coordinate 175,762,541 of NC_079196.1, read as the reverse complement.
TCCAGCAAGACTTTTAAAAGTATTATGGTGGCCATATTTGCAAAAATGACAACTGGAGGTGTAGCCATATTTGCTGTCACTTCTGAATCAGCTTTTCAGCTACATATGGTAAACAGCCTGGACATAAATCCAATAGAGAAATTATGGACAGATCTAAAGCTTAAAATGAACAAAGATCCATAACAAACAAGCAGCAACTGATGGAAGAACTTGACTCAGCTTGGGCACAAAATGTCTATATGACTGAACACTGTAAGGAACAGGATCACTCTATGACAGGGAGAGAGAGTTGTATCTATCTAAAATCACCTTCTAGACCAGGGGAGGACATAACATTTGGCCAATTAGAAAGACAATTAGATCGTAAAGAAATCACTGTAGTAATGGCTCCCATTCATAAGGGACTACAACTGAACCGGCAGACCCATGAATGGGCAATCCCACACCAAGGGACCCATATACTGCTCTGACACAAAGGCCCCTTGCTGTCTGTGCCCACCACTGATGTCAGGGATTTGTAGGCAACATATGACCATCATTTTTTATATCGTACTATACAGAGATCTCAGCACTGACCTTAACGCCTGGACAAGGTTCAAATCTGCAAACTCATGGAGTTCAACAAATGCTTGAAGTACCAGGATATTGAAATCATCCCTGTAAGACAAAATGAACATTCTAAAACACTGTGTAGATTAGAAGCAGTTACCCTTTAGGGATCGGGTGTCATTACTGTATGGGTATGTTCACAACATGTTACCCAAACAATATTGGCTATCTGAGAGCCTGATCTACTATGGTCTATCTAGATACATCAACACCAACACAAACGACCATAATAAAGTTATTATGAAAGAATGCAAATACTTTATTAATTACAAAAACATGATATAAAAAAATAAAAAAAAACACAGAGTTGAGGTACAACAGAAGCACAGGTAGATGGAGGATGAGAGGTGGGAGTCTATCAGATCATAACCTAATGTAAAAAAATACACCGTGGACTATGCACAGTCCACAGCCCCTTGACAAAGCAGGATTGCGAAAACGCATTCGGGGTCAGGTAAGAGGTGGTTTGTGGAGTGCATGTCCAGGTTCTTTACCATATGTTTATTATGCTTATACTTTGGTTTATTTGTATAAATTGTATATGATGTAAGTAGCGGTCCAGGGGAGTAGCCATTGTCCCTCCCATAGTGGCCTGCATTTATACAACATTGTTTACTCTTATGTGTATTTGCACAGCACCATTGGCCACTGTTACCAGTGTGCACCTTATGACCAGAGTTGCACTTTATATTTTACCTATATTTTCCATGCATAGTCCACAGTGTGTTTTTTACATTATGTTATGATCTGATACACTCCCACCTCTCATCCTCCATCTACCTGTGCTTCTGTTGTACCTCAACTCTATATGTTCACAACATATAAACTTAGTCATGGACATGCATATTAGCCCATTTATTAAAGGGGAATTCCACCTCTAGACATCTTATCCCCTATCCAAAGGATAGGAGATAAGACGTCTGATCGCGGGGGGCCCACCGTTGGGGACCCCCGCAATCCAGCGCACGGAGCGAACTTTGCTCCGTGACGGATGACTGGCGAAGCAGGGCGGAGGCTTGTGACGTCATGGTCACGCCCCACTCGTGACATCATGGCCATGCCCCCTCAATGCAAGTCTATCGGAGGGGGCGTGAAGCCCAGCAGAGCGTGACCATGACGTCACAAGCCTCCGGCGCTGCGTGGGACTCTCTAAATGAACGCCGGGTTAAGCATGGAGATCCTTTAGATAGGGACGGAGTACCCCTTTAATGCTAATCCGCTTGTGCATTTGTTTTGTGTCAAGTTGTGACATTAGTGTGAATAGCAGTTCACAATGTACAACAGTGAATTACAATGCCGATTCCCCCTGAAATCAATGGGACAGGCATATTCATGTCTTATACACAGTAAAATCTGTATGAAAAATCCCTTGTGTGAACATACCCTCTGTGGGCTTGTGTAGCAGATAAACTTCTTTGTGACATCTTTTGAACATGTACTAAGAGTGGTCACTCAACAGGAAGTCAAGTGTTTGGTAGGTAACCAAAGTACACACCCAGTACACCATATCTTGTAGAGATAACAAAATTGTTAATAAGTCATGCTAAAGTTTCTAATAACAAGTATACCTCTATATGGCATAAAGCCTTAACAAAAAGAAACCTAAGCTCCTTCAATTACGTCTGTATCCAGCATTAGAAGAACTCGCTGTATTTTCCATAACGCTCATTCGTTTCCTGCTTAACATAAGGTACACGTGAAGTGGCTGCTCCAAGGAGCAGGGTCTTGTGCTCAAATGGTTTAACACATGTCCACATTCCTGAACCGTTGTGACAGTATAAATCAGGATTACACAACAGGGGCATTCAGGGACGGGTGAGTGACAGGCCAAGACTGCTGCCGCTGCCAAGACTGCTTCTGCTACAATGGGTGCCCAGTGATGGCATGCAGGAGGTAACATCAGAGTCACTAATCCATTTTTAAGTGTCAACGTTTTCTATAAATAAGATTTAGACCTGAAGGGTTTGTGCAATCCTCTGTGAATAAAGTTCACACATTGCATAACTAACCCATTAAGAACTAGTTTGGGCCTTAAGGACAATTTTTTTTTTTTTACTAATTGTTCATCCCAACACTTTAAATAACTTTATTGAAGCAGCAGTAGGAGGACTTTTTTTGCAGACAAGTTGTGTGTTTTTTTGTGTCCCCTTTCAAGGGTGCATATGATGTATTGTATACCGTTTATTTATTTGTATACCGATTTTTTTTCCTTTAGCAGAGCTAAGCAGTTTCCACCATTGTTCTTAAAGGGGTACTCCAATGGAATTTTCAACTGATGCCAGAAAGTTATACAGATTTATAAATTACTTCCATTTAAAAATCTTAATCCTTCCAGTACTTCTGTATGCTGCATGCTCCAAAGGAAGTTCTTTTCTTTTTGAATTTCTTTTCTGTCTGACCACAGTGCTCTCTGCTGACACCTCTGTCCAGGAACTGTCCAGAGCAGGAACAAATCCCCATAGCAAACCTCTCCTGCTCTGGACAGTAAACAGAGGTGAAAGCAGAGAACACTGTGCTCAGACAGAAAAGAAATTCAAAAAGAAAAGAACTTCCTGTGGAGCATACAGCAGTTGATAATTATTGGAAGGATTAAAATTTTTAAATAGAAGTAATTTAGTAATAAAAGTAATTTACAAATCTGTTTAACTTTCTGGCACCAGTTGATTTAAGGGTTTGTTTTTATGGCATAAAATGATACAACATTATACTGTGGGTTGCTACAAATACATTAACTGTGTTTTTTCTACTTTTATACCATACACACTTTTTGGCAAACTACATTTCAAGACACCCTATATTTTTCCAATGACGGAGCTGTATAGCGTCTTTTTTTATGGATGTCTTCTTGGTATCGCTTTATTTTTCCATGAGGTGGAATTAATTTAACAAAATATATACGCAGGACATTTTTCAGTAAAAATGACACCTTATCTTTATTCTGTAGGTCCATACAATTAAAATGATACCCTACTTATATAGGTTTGTTTTTGTCATACTTCTGGAAAAAATCATAACTACATGCACGAAAATTAATACATTTAAAATAGTCCTCTTCTAATCCTCATAACTTTTTTAATTTTTGCATACGGGGCGGTATGAGGGCTCACATTTTGCACCGTGATCTGAGATTTTTATCAGTACCATTTTTGTTTTGATGGCACTTTTGAATTGCTTTTTATTAATTTTTTTATGGTATAAAAAGTGACCAAAAATACGCTATTTTGGACTTTGGAATTTTTTTTCGCGTACGCCAATGACCGTGCGGTTTTATCAACAATATATTTTTATAGTTTAGACATTTACGCACGCGGCAATACCACATACATTTAATTTTATTATGATTATATGTTTTTTTATATGGAATTTGGGAAAAGGGGGGTGATTTAAACTTTTAATAAGGAAGGGGTTAATGTGTGTGTTTTTTAACTTTTTTTATATATTTTTTTTTACACTTTTAGTCCACTTAGGGGACTTTTAGGAGGAATCATTCGATTCCTCATACAGATCAATGTGGTTCCATAAAACCACATTGATCTGTATGCTCTGCGCTCGATTGATAAAGCCTGGTCCTGCCCTCAGGCTACCTTAGCAGTGGATATCCCCTTCCCCACCCCTCGATCACGCTCCGGGGGGAGATCGACCCCACTGGTCCACCAGGAATGGGATAAAGGCAACTTTAGATGCCGTTGTCAGCTTTGACAGTGGCGGTCTAAAGGGTTAATAGCCGCATGTTTGCTATTAACGCTGGCCCCCAGCTACAGGAATCGGCTTGAGTCGGGAACCCGCGCCATGCCCAGTTAATGGCACATGGACGAGTATAGACGTCCATGGTCGTTAACAGGTTAATTGAGTAATTACAGATGCAGTTATACAAATTATGTGCAGTTTTCTTTTTTTTTTCTTTTAATAAAGAATGTCGTAAGGGAAATTCAATTTATTATTGTTATCCTAAAAAATGTTATTAAGATTTTATATTTATCTCCAAAACATCACCTCTTTAAGGAGACTACCCCTTATCCAGACCATATTGTGTTTGACAGATTTTTAGTCTGCCATTCATTTGGCTTAGTGGCCATTTTTTATTGAGAAGACCACTTTTCAATGTAATATTTTTTTAAACAATAGTTATAGTCCCACTATGGTATGCGACGATGGTGTAACACACCGCAATACTTCGGTCAGTGTTATAATAACAAACTCACGTATAACAAGTGGCTATACAATATAACTCATGTAATCTTGTACAGGGTTGTGCCTTTTAGTTATTGCATCACATTAGTTAACATATGGATGCAAACATTTATTTCCAACACACCATAAGGGTATTTTCCACTGCTCTAAAAACCATGCTTTTACCAGATGATTTAAAGTACAGGCACGCTTTTTTTCAAACTTCCATTGACTTCAAGCAGAAGTCACATGTCACTTTTTTACAGTCAATGGAAGCTTGAAACCTAGTGTTTCCAAGTTTTTTTTTTGGATTGAGACTATTTTGGATGTTTAGGCGTTTCTATGTAATGACATTGCCATTGGTCTCTGTGTATGCCAGGCCTTTATACAACAGGTAATCTCTAAAACTGTGGACCAGGATTGGCAATCTCAAATACTGCTTAGACTTTCTACATTCCATGCATAGTTCGTCATCTCACATCTACATCGAGGGACTTCACCTAAAAGCCTCCTAACTAAGTAACGATTTCCTGCTAAAGTGAGCAGTCAGAGCCGCCTTTCTGGTCACCTGCCAGCGACTAGTCTGAATGACAGGAATTCCTAATGTCTGACAAAGCTTGCTATGGATCTGTGGTTACACCTCAACCAAACCCATTACTATGGCACTGAAAATGTAACTTGTAAAAAGGAACACCAGACTTAGAAATGAACGAATTAAACATAATATAGATGTTTTTTTAATGGAAACGTGAGCCAAAAAGGATTTTATTAGATTTTTATTGATGTGCATGATCGATATTAAATATGTAAGAAATAAAAAAAATTATAATAAAAAGGTGCCCAGAATGAAGACACGAATCAAAACAGTTTGAAATATAAAAGTGAAAATATTTGCTTTAATTTTAATACGCAAACCATTTCGGCATGGATTCCATCCAGGCGTAAGTTCTGCTGTTTTAAGTTATTAAAAATAATATTATTCTCAATGCAGTACTTGTGTGCACAAATGTGTATGCTGGCAGACCAAAAATTCCTATAAAGGAGCCATACCGGAGCACAGCACAGAATGAGGTGGCAGATAGTAGGCACAGCGCACATGTCTGGCATGCCTGACAGATTTAGAGCCAAGACACAAATCCTAGACTTCTCTACAAATGCTGAGAAGTAAAACCATTGCAAGACAGAATAATCAACAATTCCATAAATCACAGAAAATTATTATGAAAAATACCAAATATTAGATTTAATCAACACATTTTAAAAGGGGTTTTCTGGGACTTGAAAAATGCCTTAACAGCTGTAAAAACTTTGTTTTGTAATTTAAATGTAGTGAGGCCAATACCTTTTGTTCTTTTTCTTTTCTTTAATGGCCAAATATCTAGTACTGCTGTAGCACTTCTGTTTTAGGGGTGAGCCAGAAGGGTAGGGTACTACATTTCCAAGAGTGCAGTGGGCTAGTCTCAAGTGTAAATGTACATGTGTCAGGCCAAATTGGTGCAAGTATAGTAGCCATTTACCACAGCTATGGGGCCCTTGGACAGATGAGGCCAAGCTTTGGTTAGTCCCATTCCTTTTGCTACTGAAATTGTGCAGGACTATACTCCCCAGATAAGTGCATTGTCGGCAAATAAAGAAATGGGCTATTATAATAAGGGTTATAGTAAGCAAGGGAAAGAAACACCTGACCTTTCTATACTGAGAGAGGCAAAAACAGAAACCATAAGGAGGCAGATTTCGACCTTTGCTATATGGCCCCCTTTCTTCTATATACATCAATGTGTCAAGCTTTTCGCTGTCCAGAGAAGACATAACTCCTTTGGCAGATTTCGTATGGTCAGACCACCAGTCAATCCGGATGTTCTCAGTATTTGTGTTGGAAGTATTGGAGATGACTGTAAACCCTATATAGATTGCTTTTTCTACCATAGTGTATTATAATCTGCAGACAATCAGACAGATTGCCATCTGCTTGCACTCTTACATTCTCTCCAATATGAAAAGAATGTGCACATGTATCCTCAAACATAGCGAACAAATCCAACAACCCCCTGTGTTGTGGATCATGGTGGTCCAAGCTGTACAGAAACCACTATTCAATTAATGCTGACAACATCATTTTACTACAAAATAACTCAAACCTAAGAGGTTATATCAATATTAACCCCTTAAGGACCAAGCCCATTTTAACCTTAAGGACAAGGCAAATTTTATTTTTGTGTTTTCGTTTTTTCCTCCTTGCCTTCTAAAATCTTTACCTCCTTTATATTTACATCTACAGACCCATATAAGGGCTTGTTTTTTGCATGTCCAATTGTACTTTGTAATGAAACCTCTCATTTTACCATAAAATGTACGGCAAACCCAAAAATAATAAAAGGTAACAAAAAAAGCAGCATTTTTTGACTTATTTCATTTTTTATGTTTACGCCATTCACCGTACGGGATAATTAACATTATATTTTGATAGTTCGGACATTTACGCAGGCGGCGATACCAAATATGTTTATTTTAAAAAAAATTACGCTTTTTGGGGGGTAAAATGGGAAAAACTGACAATTTTCATTTTTATTGGGGGAGGGGATTTTTCACTTTTTTTTACTTTTTATTTTTACATTTTTCAACTTATTTTTTTTACACTTTTCTGCGGGGGTACTCCTGCAGAATTATTTATTTATTTTTTAAATCAACTGATTCCAGAAAGTTAAACAGATTTGTAAATTACTTCTATTAAAAAAATCTTAATCCTCCCAGTACTTATTAGCTGCTGAATACTACAGAGGAAACTCTTTTCTTTTTGGAACACAGAGCTCTCTGCTGACATCATGATCACAGTGCTCTCTGCTGACACCTCTGTCCATTTTAAGAACTGTCCAGAGTAGAAGAAAATCCCCATAGAAAACATATGCTGCTCTGGACAGTTCCTAAAATGGACAGAGATGTCAGCAGAGAGCTCTGTGTTCCAAAAAGAAAATAATTTCCTCTGTAGTATTCAGCAGCTGATAAGTACTGGAAGGATCAAGATTTCTTAATAGAAGTCATTTACTAATCGGTTTAACTTTCTGGCACCAGTTGATTTAAAAAAAAGAAAAACGTTTTCCACCGGAGTACCCCTTTAAAGAAGCAGTTCCCATTAGCTGTAAATCTGCTGAACTCCAATCTTCAGCATTGTAAATCATATAGGGGGAGATATATCAAAACCTGTGCAGAGGAAAACTTGCCCAGTTGCCTATAACAACCAATCAGATCGCTTCTTTTATTTTTCACAGGCCTTCATAAAAATTAAAGAAGCGATCTGATTGGTTGCTATGGGCAACTGGGCAAGTTTTCCTCTGCACAGGTTTTGATAAATCTCCCCCATTGTCCCAATTTATAGCATGCACTGCAATACACACTGTCTGTCCCCGGGAGAGTGTGTATAGCTTTTGCAGTGAAGTGATTACTACATACTGAAGGGTTTACTTTTGGGAACTTTTCTGATTATTTCATATTAGCATTTTGTCAGTAAGGATGGGGTGTTTTGGACACCTATGATACTTTATGTGATAGCAAAATTGCTGTGTGAGCCTTGCAACATATATACTAGCAGGTTCATATCACATCATTGGATGTGAGGTGTGGCTAAATGTAGTTACCTTAACTTGGGAATCACGTATTATTATTTTCTTTGTGGTGGTTTTTAATGCACAGCAGTTAAAAGTATATTTTTAGCCCCCCCCCCCTTATTCTTCTTTATGCACATTAATACAACATCTTTACCTGGGGTGCCCAAACTTTTGATCCCCACTGTACTTACACTCACTGCTCTGCCGAACCATCTGTATGATAGCTGCTGGATAAGGGTGAGGCAGCTGTTATTCAGCAGCACTGGACAGAAACTCCGTCTATTTCCCTGTTAAAAACCTTGCAGTGTCACTTTAGAAAACCCTGCACCCACTGATTTCAATGGACAGGGAACAGTGCAAAAAAACAAGTAACATGCCACTTGTATCAGCACGGTTACACTCCAAGGCCATGTTCACACTACAGAGGGTCCATTGATTTTAATGGGTTTTGCAGTGCTCATGTGACATGTCAGAATTTCCATGACGGAGCTTCTTAGGCAGATCTGAATTTCAGTGGAAGATTTAACATGTTCAATCTTACAGCGCATTCTGCCAAAGAATTCCTGTTTGTGAATAGGACAGTACTTACATCAAAGGGTAGCAGACATAGGACCAGAGGGGGAGATTCATCAAGATCTCTGCAGGGAAAAAGGTGACCAGATGACCATATCAACCAATCAGATTTCTTCTTTTATTTTTCAGAGGCCTTTTCAAAATGAAAGAAGCAATCTGATTGGTTGTTATGGGCAACTGCGCAACTTTTCCTCAGTACAGGTTTTGATGAATCTGCCCCAGAATGCTTTATTTCCCCTGTGGGGGAGCTGTAGGGATATTAAACCCTTCCTAACAGGTTTCTTCACAGATATCAGCTGAATGATGGTTGTTGCAGCAGGAGAACACTTTGTCATTTCCTTATATGCAAAGATTCTAGATTTGCTTCATAGCAAGGCAGATTGGTCCAAAGCGGAGAACCCCTTTAAAGAGTCCCTCCAATTATTTTTTTGACATCTTGTAACTACCGTGTAGCAGTGTGGTACAGACACTGGATCCTTCAGATTTGTCCTGGCAATGTATTAGATAGGATGTTATTCATATAATTTCCTTGCAAGGGGATTGTCTGCCTCCTGTTTACCTTTGTGTTTTCTGAGGGGCTCAAGACCTGTCAGCTGAGTGCTGTCTTTGCTCCTAAAAGGTGTTCTCTGCTGAGACAACTTCTCTGAACATATAATCATGCCACTTAGCTGAGCAATTGAATGCAGTGTATTGTTCACTGCACGACATCAAAGTATTTATTGCCATTTTCTCAGTGCCTTTGTGCCAAATTTGGTCAAAACAATGCACATGATGTTTGCACTACATCTTGAAATAGATTACACTCAAATTTTGCTTTGTTTGCACCCTGCTTGACAATTGGGAAAAAAGCGTGTGACCACGTGCATGTTCATATTTCCAAATCTCATCTGTGACTTTTGGTGCACAAAGGGTGCCACATTTCATTTCACAGTACATGTGTGGTAAACAGTGCCAAATTACTACAGTGGCCCTGTGGTACTTCCAATTTTTATTATTTTTTTTTTATTATATATTTTTATTTATTTTTAAAGCATAAATTATTATACCTCTCCCTGTCATTTTTTTTACTTAATGATTTATTTTCAGCCAAACACTCAAAGAGCTTAAAATGCAATTTATTTATGGAGATAACTGACAAAAAGTCAATTACCCCGTGATCACTATTTAGTCTCATGTATCTCATGTATCCAGAAACATTTACCTACTTACAGTCAATGCCGTAAATGTTGGCACCCCTGAAATTTTTCAAGAAAATTTACTATTTCTCACAGAAAAGGATTGCAGTAACATGTTTATTCCCTTTGTGTGTATTGGAACTAAACCAAAAAGGGAGAAAAAAAACACCAAACTCCAAAAATGGCCTGGACAAAATTATTGGCACCTTAACTGAAATCAGTCGCTTCCTATAACCATCAATAAGCTTCTTACACCTCTCAGCCGGAATGTTGGACCACTCTTCCTTTGCAAACTGCTCCAGGTCTCTCTTATTGGAGGGCGCCTTTTCCCAACAGCAATTTTAAGATCTCTCCACAGGTGTTCAATGGGATTTAGATCTGAACTCATTGCTGCCACTTGAGAACTCTCCAGCGCTTTGTTGCCATCCATTTCTGGGTGCTTTATGACGTATGTTTGGGGTCATTGTTACGCTAGAAGACCCAAGATCTTGGACGCAAACCCAGCTTTCTGACACAGGGCTGTACAGTGCGACCCAAAATTCGTTGGTAATACTCAGATTTCATGATGCCTTGTACACATTCAAGGCACCCAGTGCTGGAGGCAGCAATACAACCCCAAAACATAATTGAACCTCCACCATATTTCACTGTAGGTACTGTGTTCTTTTCTTTGTAGACCTCATTCCGTTTTTGGTAAACAGCAGAATTATGTGCTTTACCAAAAAGCTCAATCTTTGTCTCACCTGTCCACAAGACTTTTTTCCTTACTCAAGTTCATTTTGTGCATTTATACTGGGGGAGCAGATCCTGCCCTTGTGGCCTGTTGCTAGGGGCAATCTCCAGCATAAAAATGCATACAATGGGGGGGATGCCTGCAGCAGACTACAAGTGCCACAATAGGATCCTACACCAAATAGACGGTGTGGATGTGTAACAATTAGAATAATACAGGAATTTAGGTGCACTACATTGGCTAACCCTCAACACTGATGCTAAAATTGAGACATTAGCCAGTATATCCTTGTATGAAGGACATACCTGAGCCCACACACCAACGCCAAGGTTTCTCAAGTGGCACGGGACCTAACACTAACCTACCTGCGTGTGATAAGCAAAACCAGGGGCCAGTGGGCAATTACGGCAGCATTAGGCCGACTCACAGCCTCCTCCCAGGAACCCTCCAGTGTGGCTGAGCACACATACAATTGGAGGAGGAAGGCAGACTATAAGCCCCACCCAAGTTGGCTGATATAGGTGCATGGCCTCACAGGTGAACCTTAATGCTGCCTAGAAAATGTTCAAGGTGCATTACATACGGAGTTTACACACCTCCGAGTATAAAAGTTAAAGAACAACAAAGACGTGGTCTCAAATGGCTGGAGGTGCTCAACCCCAAATGCAGTTGTGCATTTATGCTGGGGGAGCAGATCCTGCCCTTGTGGCCTGTTGCAAGGGGCAATCTCCAGTATAAAAATTCATACAATGGGGTGATGCCTGCAGCAGACTAAAAGTGCCACCAGATAGACGGTGTGGATGTGTAACAATTAGAATAATACAGGAATTTAGGTGCACTACTGTGGTAGATGTTGATGTTGTTTAAATTTTATACTTGGAGGTGTGTAAACTCCATATGTTATGCACCTTGAACATATTCTAGGCAGCATTGAGGTTCACCTGTGAGGCCAGCAACTATATCAGCCAACTTGGGTGGGGCTTATAGTCTACCTCCCATCTCCCATTGTATGTGTGCTCAGTCACGCTGGAGGGTTCCTGGGAGGAGGCTGTGAGTCGGCCTAATGCTGCCGTAATTGCCCACTGGCCCCTGGTTTTGCTCATCACGCACAGGTAGGTTAGCGTTAGGTCCCGTGCCACTTGAGAAACCTTGGCGTTGGTGTGCGGGCTCTGGTGTGTCCTTCATACAAGGATATACTGGCTAATGTCTCAATTTTAACATCAGTGTTGAGGGATAGCCAATGTCACTGTATACATCTACCACAGTAGTGCACCTAAATTACTCTATTATTCAAGTTCATTTTGGCAAAATGTAGTCTTGCTTTCTTATGTCTTTGTGTCAGCAGTGGGGTCCTCCTGGGTCTCCTGCCATAGAGTTTCATTTCATTTAAATGTCGACTGATAGTTTGCACTGACACCGATGCTCCCTGAGCCTGCAGGACAGCTTGAATATCTTTGGAACTTGTTTGGGGCTGCTCATCCACTATCCTGCTTTGACACCTTTCATCAATTTTTCTCTTCCGTCCACGCCCAGGGAGATTATCTACAGTGCCATGGGTTGCAAACTTCTTGATATGTAGCACACTGTGGACAAAGACAATTTTAGATCTCTGGAGATGGACTTGTAACCTTGAGATTGTTGATATTGACTCAGACAGTTCTCTTCTCCTCTTTCTGTTGTACATGCTTAGTGTGGCACACACAGACACACAATGCAAAGTCTAAGTGAACTTCTCTCCTTTTTATCTGCTTTCAGGTGTGATTTTTATATTGCCCACACCTGTTACTTGCCCCAGGTGAGTTTAAAGGAGCATCAAATGCTTGAAACAATTTTATTTATCCACAATTTTGTAAGGGTGCCAATAATTTTGTCCAGTCCATTTTAGGAGTTTGGTGTGACCTTATGTCCAATTTGCTTTTTTTCCTCCCTTTTTGGTTTAGTTCCAATACACACAAACGGAATAAATGTGTATAGCAAAACATGTGTGAGAAATACTTAATTTTCTTGAAAAATTTCAGGGGTGCACTGCCAACATTCACGGCCATCACTGTATGTCAGAATGCTATCAGCTCTTTCTATGAGCCGCACTTTTACAAGCTGCTGACTTCAGGTACGACACTGCTATAACAAGGCTCGATATGACTCATTAACTCTCAATTCCTTGATACAAGATGCAGAATTTCCAGTCTACCTCAGCAAAAGGCGAGTGTTTAATATCCAGGATATCAATTTACCTTTCTCCCAGGTAATCACCGATGACAGTTTTGTTGAGTCCTTCACCTTTGTATAGAAACTGTGCTATATCCTCGGGTGTGTTCTGAAGCAAGTCGTTCTCTATGAGAAACTGGATGCCCTGTTTTTTTTGAAAAAAAAAAAAAAAACACACACAAATTATGAAGCATTAATGTTACCATCAACATAACGTCAACCCTTCCCTGTGCACCAAATGACACGTGTCATTTACACTTTGTAATTTACATTCCAACTAGTGCATGCAAAGCTGTGAGCAATTGTGCTTACTGAACGGTGTTGCAGAAATACAGCATACAAGGTACAGAAAGCTGAAGCTGGCTACAGATCTAGGCATATTAGTGAATTACAAGATTTCTTCCAGGGAACCAGATGCTGACTGGTTGGAACACTTTAGTGGTAAATGCTTTGATGGTGGATAGAGATGAGCGAACTTACAGCAAATTCGATTCGCCACGAACTTCTCGGCTCGGCAGTTGATGACTTTTCCTGCGTAAATTAGTTCAGCCTTCAGGTGCTCCGGTGGGCTGGAAAAGGTGGATACATTCCTAGGAAAGAGTCTCCTAGGACTGTATCCACCTTTTCCAGCCCACCGGAGCACCGGAAAGCTGAACTAATTTATGCAGGAAAAGTCATCAACTGCCGAGCCGAGAAGTTCGTGACGCATCGAATTTACTGTAAGTTCGCTCATCTCTAATGGTGGAGTTTACTTTGTGTCCACCCGAGAACAGTGACAAGATCCAATCGTTTTCATGAGATTAACCGCTTTTCCATGAGGAACATTATTCATATGGTAGAAAATAGCTATTGTTGTCTACAGCTTTCTGTATAACTGGGTTCATATCTTATCCTAATGCTTTTATAGTTTAAGGCAATGTTTCCCAACCAGGGTGCCTCCAGCTGTTGCAAAACTACAACTCCCAGCATGCCCGGACAGCCGAAGGCTGTCCGGGCATGCTGGGAGTTGTAGTTTTTCAACAGCTGGAGGCACCCTGGTTGGGAAACACCGGTGTAAAGAAACCCAAGTACCTAAAGAAAATCCACATAAACATACATGTTGTAGTTCAGTGGTTAACAATATTCCTTGCAACACTGGGGTTAGAGTTCAAAATTCAGGGCAACCCTGTATGGAGTTTGCATGTTACCCCCAGGTTTATGAGGTTCACACATTTCAAAAACATATTGATAGGTCAATTGGCTTCCTATGAAAAAGGAAATAGTAAAAAAATAAAAATAAAAAAAAGGGAAAAAATAAGCAAAATATGTTGTTGCTATATAAGAAATAGGAAATAATAAATGTCCTGTTCACTTCCAACCTCAGGCCAGATAGCTGCAACACTGCAAAGGGTCCTTTAAGATGCACTAAGGGTCCTTTAAGATGTGCACACCCATGCCCAATACGAGTGGCAAACTAACAGATGGGCACTTGTTTAAAGGGCTTTTTACAAGGCTTAGTGATTGTGAGGCCCTTCACTTACATCAATGTCAGCTGCACATTCCTGGTGTACTCAGGGAGATGTGTGGCAGACAAATGATTTTTATAGTGAGACAATGCCAGCTGGGTATTTATACGGGGCAATAATCGGCCTGTTTGGCTGATAATCTCTGTGTAAAAGACCCTTAAGCCATCAGGCCATTTAGCTCTCCTACTATACCTGTATACAAGAACAGACAATTGCACTTCAAGCCAAAAAACAAAAGGAAAGTGTAAGGAGGTTATCTAGCTTTTAGGTGTTAAGTGTCTGATTGAACTGTGAAGTCAGACATGTGGGACCCCGCTCTCCCTACTGAGTATTCCAGCCTCCACCTTCCAAGATGTATTGGTCTTGGCAGGGACAGCCCGCACAGCCAATTGCCAACACCGCTGCGGCCAGTGATTGACTGAGCGGACTGTCACTGCTGAGATGGGTACTTCTCTAAAGGTGGAGGCTGGAGGGCTCAACGGGCAGAGTCGGGTCCCATTCCTGAGATCGCATAGGTCCCAGAGGTTGTACCTCCTGCGATCAGACACTTATCTACTATCCTGTGAATAGGGGTTACATTTTTAAAAGCTGGATAACACTTAAGCTTTTACATCTAAGGACCATTAAAACATCCTCAGAGGCTGCATTCACATCTCGTTTTTGCAATACGGTTCCCGTATCAGGTTTTTTGTGTAAAAAAAAAAAAAAAAGTATGTCTCAAAACTGGACCGAAACGTATACAACGGTGTACAACTGTATATACCTCTGTACGTGTACGTTTTTAAACCGTATACGGTTTGAAAACGGATGCCCGGTTGCATACAGTTTAATACATTTTTTGAAAAAACGGTTTTCGGTTTTTCCTTAATGAAATAAAATTTCTTCTTCTTGTTCTATTTGTGGGAAGAACTTTCGGCGTGCATTACACATGTGCAATCTGCAAAACCGTATTGTGCAAACCGGATGGAACCGGACACACATACGGTTCAGTACAGTTTCCATTGACCACCATTTAAAATATATAAATATTATTATATATATATATATATATATATATATATATATATATATATATATATATATATATATATATATATTATATATGGGTTGTATCCAGTTTTTCACCCAGACATAAAACCGTAGTAGACTACGGTTTTGTGTACGGGAAAAAAACGGATAAAACCGTAAATTATGCAAAACGTACACAACCGGATGCTACGTTTGGCATACGGAATTTCAATGACATGTCTATACATACGGTTTGCAATACGGTTCCATATGATTTTTTACACTGAAACCGGATATGGAAACCGTATTGCAAAAATGAGATGTGAATGCAGCCTAACTATCAGGTAGATTTCCCTCTATCTTTTCAAAGGGGTACTCCGGTGGAAAACTTTTTTTTTTTTTTAAATCAACTGGTGCCAGAAAGTTAAACAGATTTGAAAATGATTTCTATTAAAAAATCTTCACCCTTCCAGTACTTTTTAGCAGCTGTATGCTACAGAGGAAATTATTTTCTTTTTGAATTTAATTTCTGTCTGACCACAGTGCTCTCTGCTGACACCTCTGTCCATGTCAGGAACTGTCCAGAGCAGCATAGGTTTGCAATGGGGATTTTCTCCTGCTCTGGACAGTTCCTGACAAGGACAGAGGAGTCAGCAGAGAGCACTGTGGACAAGACATAAAATAAATTCAAAAATAAAAGAATTTCCTCTGTTGCATACAGCTGCTAAAAAGTACTGGAAATGTAGAGATTTTTTTAATAGAAGTAATTTACAAATCTGTTTAAACTTTCTGGCAACAGTTGATTAAAAAAAAAAAAAAATGTTTTCCACCGGAGTACCCCTTTAAGGCTATGTTCATATCACATTTTCTCAGTACATTGGAGGGATGCCAATATACACCACATTGTACAGGCAGCGGGCCCAATGAGTTTAATGGACCAAATGTAGTCAACTAATGACCAACTTCAGTCAATTGCCCAAACATATACTGTTATTTTTCATAATTCAAAAGCTTTGTAAGCTGTGGTTTCGAGTCATGCAAAATAAAAGTATACTAAACGTGACTAATAGAATAAACGTGGTCACTAGTTGACTATATTCAGCCCATTAAATTCAACAATACTATAGCGAGTATTCAATGGCACATGTCCACCTTATTGACTGGTTATCAGACTTACAAAGGAAACATGATCTGAACACACCATCTTCAAATCAGTAACCTATCATCTATTTTGTTATTGATGAAATTATTTTATTTTTAATCTTTTTACATAAACAGTGTTGCTCCTATGCCATTTGCACATCTCAGTAATGTCAATGGAAGTTAAGTAAATTGCATAACACATCCAGCTTGACTAAGCAATCTCTTACTGAACTTCCATAAACAGGCTTGAGATGGCCAGGCAGCAATCATTTCCCTTTGTGGGAAAAGCACTGTCAAATACAAAAACATTTGATATGTTGTAAAGTATGCAAAACCATACTGAAAAAGCCAGTCAAAGAACTGCCCCCCCTGCCGGCTTGGACACTTACTAGTCCTGCTGTGTCCATGCGTCATCACTTATGTCATGGACACACTTCTTGATTGACAGCTGTGAGCGCAGGGCTCAGAGCTGGAGGAAAAATCCTCCCACTGTCAGCTTGTGTCCCGCTACTGTAAGTGAGGACAAGCTGGGAGTTGTAGTTTTGCTAATGCTAGGGGAGATGTGAGCAGACAGCATACTGAGGGAGGGGGCGGAGACCTGCACAGTGAGGCCACGCCCCCTCCCTTTGAGAGGAATTCAGACTAGTGAGCTAAATTAAAAGTGTAATAAAAAAATAAATAAAGGTGCCAGACACATAAAAATTAGATGTACATGGTCAGGATTAGGTAAGGAGTGATATATTTAATTTAAAAAAAAGTTTTTTGTTGGATCTGACAGGTACGCTTTAAGGATTTTTAACATGTATATTGTGACATGGAAAACTGAAACTAAAGAGCCAGGAAACAAAACAAAAAACTCGAATTTTTATTTAAACTATAGGTCATTTTCTGATGATGCATTACCTTTAAACTTGCCTAAAGCTATAACAACCGTTTCTAGTGCACAGTGAACTTTAGCCAATCCCTATAAGTGTTTGCTTATTCCCTTCAGCCGACATTAAATTCACTTATCTTCTGAAACAGTCATCTCCGATTGAACAGGACTGGACAAGAAAAGTGCAGGAGCCAGACTCATCTGTCTGGTACCAATTGAATAAACAGTCTTTTTTTGTGCATCTGTCTGAAGACAGTAGGCTACTATGGCATAGCTGCTTTACTAAATGATGTCCAATTGGTCCAGCCGAATACCAGTATTTTACAAGACAAGACACTAGACACAAGTGAATGATAACAGTACGTGCACACAATTTACCTGGAAAGTAAAAAAGACATGCAAAGAGAATGGAGAAAGAGAGGACTGTATAAGGATTAATAAGGAATTTAAAGATGAAACTATGATTCTCAATGCTGAGAGCACCACTTATTTCTAGATATCTTCTGGAGATGCATGCAGTTTGTCTATTGCAGGAGGCCGGTTTCATTGTTACTCTATGGAGTCAAACTGCTGCAATGAGAGTGTTGAGCCTGGAGGGGTTAAACATGCAAATCGAAGGGGGATCTCAGCACAGAAACCCTGACCGGTCAAAACGTTTAATGTTTACTAGGGGGATATTGAATACTTTCAATCTTACGGCAGAATCTGGAGGAAAAATTCTGTTTGTCAATGGAATAATGCTAATTACCGCGGACACAAGCACACTATTCTAGATCACATGGAGCAGAAAGATCACAACAAATTCAGCAAGGACATTTTATTTTGCTGAATTTCCATAGTATGAATGAGAGCTAAAAGGGATTTAGTGACCTTAAAGGGGGTACTCTGTCCAGCGCTGCACCCGACGCTCTAAACGAACACTTGGTACAGCAGGGAGATCTTTTGATAGGGGATAAGATGTCTAGGGGCAGAGTACCCCTTTAAGTTGTGATGCAGCATGTAGATGGCATTAATAACAGCTCATCTACTTGCCTGCTACAGAAATCCACTGCAGATTTTATCCACTGCATTTCTGTCATGTGTGAGTTAAGTTTTATTGCCGTTTTGGAACTTGGACAGAAATCTAAAAGTTTACCTTATAAATTAACCAAATCCATCTGATCATAGGTCATAACGTCACATGGCTCAGTTAATAACAGATGTGTGAACAGAGCCTAATACGCAGTATTTTTTGGGTTTATATTAGTATACTCAAACTCCAAAGAAAGGTTAAAAACAGTAAATACATAAATAACTTGCTTACCTTCTTGGGATCCATGTTGAATTTTTTTCTTCCCATAGCAATCTGTTTATTCCTCTGTGTGGTTTTGCTAATGAAAGATATTTTTTTTAAAGTTATTAAAATCAAAACAAAAAAAAAATATTTTGCAAACGGAATACATTATAGAAGAATCATAAATCATGATATATTAATAGATAGGAAAAGAAACTAGTAGACCATTTAATGGTGTTACTGAGGCCTGAGATGGATGCAGTCATCAGGTTTGCTGTGATTTCTCCGGAAGCATTAAGTGCCCAACACTAAGTGATCTTAAAGGAGATGATGCGGCAGCAGCCGAGCGTCTGTCTTTACTTTAGGTTTCTATGTTAGGCTGACATCACAACCATTACATCACATTTCTTTAACAGTTTACATTTGCAAGAAGAAGATTGGCATGATGCCTTTCTAAACATCATGAAAAGCAGCTACAATATGGCAAATTACCGTATGTTCATTCAGTCAAATTCCTTTAATCTGGCCTCAGTGAGAGCTGACCCTGAAATACTATATACTCAAAATCACATACAGTAGGTTGTTCAATGTCAGACTGATGTTAAAGAGGAGAATATAGAACAGAAATTGCAACAAAAACTGCATATGCCCTAAAAACCAGGTACACAGATGCAAACGTACTACTGCAAATGAACAAGAATTGTAATTCGCACAAAAAAGAAATAAAAAAAAATAAAAAGAAAGAAAGAGAAACACAGCCGCACATCCACAATCTGTATTTTGATCTACTTGCTTCTCAGCATAAATTCAAACACTAACAGCTTATTATTACACATTTTGATCAAAAAGTACAAGCCCACTAGCCATGTCAAGGCCACCTATTTAGAGTGGGTCCCTAAACCAACATAGGCGTAGCGTTGGGCGGCGGCCACCACCACTGCAACTCCATGGCCACAGGGGGAGCGACCCAGTGGCTGGGCAGCCCCACTGCTACCCGACCAAGCCCCTGGCTATGGTCCACACCACCCCACAGACAAAGCATCAAAGTAACAATATCCGCCGCAATGAAACCATACCAATGTGAACACCTACCAAGTGCTCCCTGCCAAAGGGCTGGGAGAAAGCTAGGAGGAAACCCTTATGCCGTCTCCTGCATATATTTGGCTTTAATTAACCCAACTAAAAGTTTGTCTAAACTTTGACAAGACAGTAACTAAAGATGCCTCAAATGTTTTCTACAGCCTTGGCCACTTTGAGAAATCTGGCCCATTTGTGACTGTCTAGTCTTAGACACTCTTAGGTCTTATTCATACTATGGGAAGAGATCCATCTGTAGCAGGTGTAGGCAGAACAAGCCAGCTCTAGGACTGCTCAGAAATGCATCGTCTTCATAGATAATGCATTTCCGTGTAGATTCCATTGAAAGAATGAACATGTTCATTCTTTTGGCAGAGCTTGGGATCTGGAATTTTCATGGCAAACTTTAGGGTAAATGGTGCAGCAAAATCTCTTTGAAAATAATAGGAGGCTGTTGCACTGTGTACATGGGCCCTTACATTTGACCCACTATGTTAAGAGATTGTAAAATCATGTTCAGTACAAAATGCAAAGAACAAGCAGTTTTTTTAAACATCTACCCCCACAGTTTTAGCTATGGTGATCCATTTATGTAAACTGATGTGCGGCAAGATGTGTTGGGAATAACTCACATACACAGAATTTATTTAGTCTTTTACTACACATGTTCTTTAGTGGTTCTTTGCCAAAGACTGGAATATCTTGCTAGATGATACCTGTGTATCCTCAAATTGCAAGGAACACACTGGAAAGACCCTTAGGCTGGGTTCACACCACGTTTTTGCAATACAGTTCCCGCATCAGGTTTTGATACAGTTCCCATATACAGTTTAAAAAAATGATGATTTTTTTTTTTTTTTAAAGAAAAAATGTATACGTTTTTAACTTTTCACTCCATTATGACTACTAAATTCCAAGAAAAAAACTGTGAAAAGTAAAAAATCATATGATGAAAACCGGATGGAACCGTACGCACATACGGTTCTGTACGGTTCCCATTGACTCCCATGTTAAAAAAATGTAAACGTTTCAATACGGTTCTTTCACCCAGACTAAAACCGTACAGGATGCAAAACAGAAACAACCAGATGCATCTTTTGGCATACGGTTTTCAATGGGGAGTCAATGCATACGGTTTTCAATACGGTTCAGTGCGGTTTTCAAATTGAAAATGTATACAGGAACTGTATAGCAAAAACATATTGTGAACCCAGCCTTATATTAGTTGCCCTTGATAACTACAGGGACCTCCCAAAATCAATTGGGCCCCATAGTCCATGAAATCATGGGGACCAATATGAAAAGATGGAATGGTGCCCCCATAATGACCACAGCCATCACTAGTGTGAGTAGTACAATACTATATTGTGACTAATATGAAGTGAGTAAAGTCATATGAAAGTGAGTTGCTCCTCTTGGTCCCTTGCCCATTTTCCTCCCTCCTTTAATCTCTCTACAGACTCTTTTATTCACATACTGGAGTTTATACATATTGTAGTAAACCAGCGCCCACAAGTCTTTCAGCCCTCCCTCGTCTACCTCCATTTTGTGGCCCCAAAACGGCTCCCTCAGCTGGTGGGGCACATAGCATCTTCCATGCCTGCTACACTTATAGTCCCCTCCTGCTCATGGAAATACATTTCTAAGAGATTCACCTACCACCCCAAGGAAGGTGACGGCTTAAAAGGGGTACTCCACTGGCCAGCACTCGGAAGTAAATGTTCCGAACGCTGTTTTTGCACTGCAATGGTTGACCACACCCTCATGACATCACGGACACGCCCCCTCAATGCAAGTCTATGGGAGGGGCGTGGCCATCTCCTGCAGCGCGAAAACAGCGTTTGGAACATTTCCTTCCGAACACTGTCTAGTGGAGTACCCCTTTAAGTCAACCAGACTTGCTGAAAATTACAAAATTGCAAACACATGTTCAAACACCAAAGCTGAACTTTTTAAGGACGCCACTTCTCCATTAAAGGGAAAATTCGTCGCATCCCAGATGTCACGGTCATGGAGCTGGTATTTTAAATTGCATACAAGACTTCTTCCTCCTCAAATGATGTCCCATGACATATTTTCCAGTCAAATGTTTGTCTGAATGAGTTTTTATTAATTTTAGTTACACCAATATCCTGCTTCCAGCACTTCCCACTACAATTACACGCGATATCCTGTCTTACACTTGGCCGTTTTGTGTAGCTTGTGGACGAGGCGCACGCAGACAATCACGAGAAGCGGTTTCACAGAACACTCAAAGTTTCCATCAAAATCCTTAAATATAATGGATATGCCAACTTATCACCTATCCAAAGGATAGTCAAACACAAGTGCTTGGTCAGTGGGGGAGGCTGGTGTCAAAGATTTTAAACAATGGTCTTGCAATAATAATAACTTAATATAAGGCGGTACAATACACATCCAGTTGTACAATAGAGAGCTGACAAGCTCCAGTTGGGAAGGTGTAAGAGACTGTGATAGGGATAAGAGAAAATCCCAATATAAAAGAGAGAGTGATCGTTGATAATTTTAATTAAGTGTGCGTTTTCTATTATTTTGACACAATAAAAGTTATATTTTAGTGAGCCACAATTAGAGGCCTTCTTTTCACCAGGGGGTTACCCTTAGGGACGTGGAATGGTCAGTGGGGGCAGCCCCTCACAGTCTGAATGGAGTAGCAGTGCATATACTCAACCACTGTTACATTCAAACATAGAATTTCCCCCAGCCCCAGTGTTTGTGATCAGTGTGGGTCCTGTGATCATACCCCCATAATCAGACACTAATGATAATAGGTTCTCATTAAATGGGCACTGTCAGATACAAAAACTTTTCATATGTTGTAAAGCATGCAAAACCAATAGGTTTCGCAATTGCTTTCATTAGAGAATTTTCAGTATTTCATACTGAAAAAGCCAGTCAAACAACTCCCTGCCTGCTTGGACACATACAAGTCCTGCGGTGTCCATGCGTCATCACCTATGTCATGGACACACTTCCTTGATTGACAGCTGTGAGTGCAGGGCTCACAGCTGGAGGAAAAATCCTCCCACTGTCAGCTTGTGTCCCCCTACTGTCAGTGAGGACAAGCTGGGAGTTGTAGTTTTGCTAATGCTAGGGGAGATGTGAGCAGACAGTATACTGAGGGAGGGGGCGGAGACCTGCACAGTGAGGCCACGCCCCCTCACTTTGAGAGGAATTCAGACTAGTGAGCTAAATTAAAAGTGTAATAAAAAAATAAAATAAAGGTGCTAAACACATAAAAATTAGATGCACGTGGTCAGGATTAGGTACTGAGTGATATATTAAAAAAAAAAATTTTGTTGGATCTGACGGGTACACTTTATGGGAATGCTAAACTCATATCAGAAAATATTTATTTTTAATTAATCAAAAAGAACTGAACTATTATTATACAATGAATCTATTATATTGGTATCAATGGTCTTGCAGCTTACTGTACCATAAGGCAGGTTTGACCACTGACTAAACACTATAATGACATATTGACAGAACCTATTAAATGCAGAGAATATAAATTCAATACAACTCTTTACACTTGCAATAATAATGCTTTTATTCAGAACTTCTGATATTTCTGAAGGCAAAACAATTGATGTCTGCGGCACAATTCTAGCCCTCAAAAATACTGGAACTCAGATAAAAACCTTATAGACCATTATAAGTCAATAGTCTACATCAGGATACATCCAGATGCATTTCAAAAAGCATCTTTACCTACATTTTACTATAGCATGAAGAGAGAAGGTGCAATTCTATTTCCCGTCTTCACCTCTCCTGAATAAAACTCATAGAAGGACAGAAGAATACAGAGCTGAGAAAAACAGCACTGCCCTTTCATCCTGGCTACTGGTGTGGCTACCAGTGCATGGGCCTCAGATAATGATAATATCGAATGTTCCTTTAGGACACGTCAGAACTCCTCCATAACCACAGGTTAAAACTTAAGGATCTGTGAATTTGCAGGCTACCAAAAATACGGCACATCCCCCAAACAAGCAGCCCCCACCCCTACCCAAAATGTCTGATAAAAGGGAACTAAACAGGAGCTAAGAAAAGGTTTACATTAAATGCCACTTTAACCTATAGTCACTAAAATCTAACCCCTACATCTATTAAACAATGTTCCAAAAACAATAGGTAAGTTTTACTGGTGTCGGGTACTAATAAATCAGTAATCCACTAGCTACTCTTTAATCCAACGCTTCTAACCAACCTATGGGACACAAGCATATAGACTCATAATATCTTTGTAGTGAGATCTGAGATTAAAGCGATTGCTTACCTTTCTTCTACAGACGTCAGATTGTCGATTTCTGTCATCACCTCTGCAATCTCAAACTTCAGCCTCTGTGTGAAGTGGAGAGAGAAAGGGAGTTACATCCAGCGAACACCACACAGGAGGGATGACTTTTACATGTGGGAGTTGCTGAAGCTTCAGGATTCTGACACAATTATTGCCCATGAGACTTTTGCGGGGATTAGTGCGGATTTAACATCAGAGGTCAATTACGTTACTGTAAAGTTCCTATATAAACCATTGTTCTGGAGACTCAGCATAAAACACTTCAGAAGCGTCGGACATAAAACCTCTTGTTTGTGCGTAAAAAATCAAACAGCAAACAAAAAGTAAGAATGAGGAATGGATGAAAGAGACGTTTGTGTGAAGACAACAGTGGGCATTGTTATGATGGCGTGAGCAAAACCAGCAAACTGCTTTCCTCCATAATTCACCAAAGCTGTGACCGCGCTTAAGAAAATTATGAAAACTGCACAGATTCCCAAAAACAGGCAGCAATGCTCTGCAAGCTGTGGGCATGATGGCTGCATAGACAAGATTGCAGACATTTTAGGCAATATTCCTCACTTCTATTCTATATTTAAATGTAGTGAGGAGGGATTACCTAAACCATTCAATCAGGGTGCAGATCCCATTTGCATAAATAAGGAATGTTATCCGATGGACAACTCCTTTATATTTACCTTTGTTCCACTAAAAAAGGTTTTCTTGGTGTTAAATATTGGGGGCCTATCCTTATGATCAGCCATTAATGTTTTATTATTGGGTTCTAACTACCAAGTGGATGGCACAAACGCAATATCGGCTCAGGAACACATAAGGACAAGCGGCTGTGCCTGTGTTAATAATAACGGGAACCTGTTATCCTGTCAATCAATGGGGACTTGGAGGATCGACCCTTATCAATTCAATAACAATGCCTTATAAAGAAAAAAAAGAGAACCCATTTAACATTCTACACACTACGTATAGCCTACGCTGGCACCAGGTCTGTGTGAGCTCTTGTGGTAAGGAGTTTTGTCAGCCCCTTTGAAGCCAAGATGGGATACTGGCCCTTTAATTTGAGCTGTGCTTTCACCTTGTATGGTCTGTCCCTGCTCTCTCTTCATGTACATGTTTTCTTGTGCTCTCCCCATTCATCTTCATACTATGTCCTGTGCTCTTCTTCCCTGTTGGTTGTCCCTCTGTGCTAGATCTCTGGTAGTGGCTGGATTAGTGGAAGGTTTGCGGTGGGGGAACACTGCTTTCAAGCCAGCGGGCATGGAGCAGAATGTCAGTGTTGATATGGCAATGGTCTCTTCATATAACAACTACCCTTACTTGTAAAGGAAGGGGGAGCTGCAGACAAGTGCTCAGGGAAGTGTAAAATTCAGTGCATGCAGTTGTCGCTGCATAGATGGCTATGTGGAGCCATTGTGCCCTGCCATCTGCCCTGGTGGAGCCACTGTGCCCTGCCATCTGCCCTTGTGGAGCCACTGTGCCCTGCCATCTGCCCTGGTGGAGCCACTGTGCCCTGCCATCTGCCCAGGTGGAGCCACTGTGCCCTGCCATCTGCCCAGGTGGAGCCACTGTGCCCTGCCATCTGCCCAGGTGGAGCCACTGTGGCCTGCCATCTGCCCAGGTGGAGCCACTGTGGCCTGCCATTTGCCCAGGTGGAGCCACTGTGGCCTGCCATCTGCCCTGGTGGAGCCATTGTGCCCTGCCATCTGCCCTGGTGGAGCCACTGTGGCCTGCCATCTGCCCTGGTGGAGCCACTGTGGCCTGCCATCTGCCCTGGTGGAGCCATTGAGCCCTGCCATCTGCCCTGGTGGAGCCACTGTGCCCTGCCATCTGCCCTTGTGGAGCCACTGTGCCCTGCCATCTGCCCTGGTGGAGCCACTGTGCCCTGCCATCTGCCCAGGTGGAGCCACTGTGCCCTGCCATCTGCCCAGGTGGAGCCACTGTGGCCTGCCATCTGCCCAGGTGGAGCCACTGTGGCCTGCCATCTGCCCTGGTGGAGCCATTGTGCCCTGCCATCTGCCCTGGTGGAGCCACTGTGGCCTGCCATCTGCCCTGGTGGAGCCACTGTGGCCTGCCATCTGCCCTGGTGGAGCCATTGAGCCCTGCCATCTGCTCTGGTGGAGCCATTGCGCCCTGCCATCTGCCCTGGTGGAGCCATTGCGCCCTGCCATCTGCCCTGGTGGAGCCACTGTGGCCTGCCATCTGCCCTGGTGGAGCCACTGTGGCCTGCCATCTGCCCTGGTGGAGCCATTGAGCCCTGCCATCTGCTCTGGTGGAGCCATTGCGCCCTGCCATCTGCCCTGGTGGAGCCATTGCGCCCTGCCATCTGCCCTGGTGGAGCCACTGTGGCCTGCCATCTGCCCTGGTGGAGCAATTGTGCCCTGCCATCTGCCCTGGTGGAGCCATTGTGCCCTGCCATCTGCCCTGGTGGAGCCATTGTGCCCTGCCATCTGCCCTGGTGGAGCCATTGCGCCCAGCCATCTGCCCTGGTGGAGCCACTGTGGCCTGCCATCTGCCCTGGTGGAGCCATTGTGCCCTGCCATCTGCCCTGGTGGAGCCATTGTGCCCTGCCATCTGCCCTGGTGGAGCCATTGTGCCCTGCCATCTGCCCTGGTGGAGTCACTGTGGCCTGCCATCTGCCCTGGTGGAGCCATTGTGCCCTGCCATCTGCCCTGGTTTGCGGGGTGCTAACACAAACCCTATATACAGCCCCACATCCTATTTCCCATCGCACATACTTCTCTGTAACTATGACCAGATGTTTTTTTTTATCACGGCAACTTCCAGAGTCCATAGCTTGGCTTCCTACTTCACATGATATATATCTACCGAGCATGATTGCTCAACTCTAAGTAATGTCCAGCAGCCATTGAAAAGCAATCCTCAGAGAGACCTAAAATATTTTGGCCTCTGCACATCAGCTACTTTCTCAGCAGAATCCACACCCAGATGTGTCATAATGCTGTGCAATTCACTCACCCAGCTGGATGGAGATAATCCCACACATCTTATCTGAGAAAGATCCCAGCAACCTCTAGAGACACAATCATTTGTGATTCAGTCACTTTCCTTGTAAAAAATCTAATTGGTCCTTGATTCCACTTTTGTAAAGATGTTAAAATTCCTATACAGCATTTCTTAGTCATAGCCAAAGTAACTCTGTGAAATGGGTGGGTGACAACCAATACAGCAGTTATACTGGGATGTCACGCAGCTTTCCCACTGTATCACTGCAGAAATTTGGAAATTTCTTCATCACTTTTTATATTTATTTATATTTATTTATATTGGTTACATCTGTATGTGAGGCACAGCAGAACAGAGGCTCAGAATCCAGTAATTTCCCGAATTTGTTAAAATGGGGAGATGTATCCTCTGTGCAGAGGAAAAGCTGCCCAGCCGCCCACAGCAACCAATCAGATCGCTTCTTTGATTTTTAACAAGGCCTCTTCAAAATTAAAGAAATGATCTGATTGGTTGCTGTGGGCACCTGGGCAACTTTTCATATGCACAGGTTTTGATAAATCTTCCCCACAAATTCTATATATTTGGCTTTTGCTAATTTAAGGCCCATGTTTGCAGCAACATTTTAGTCTATAATGTTTAATTCCTATGTTAGCTAATTATCCTAGTTATGCCCATTTCCAAATTTTTCTAAATGAATCCAGCATGTCACCATTTAATGCAGTTAAAGCCATCATTAAAGGGGTACACTGCTGCTCAGCGTTTGGAACAAACTTATCCCAACGCTGGAGTCGGGAGCTCGTGACGTCATAGCCCCGCACCTCATGACGTCATGCCCCACCCCCTCAATGCAAGTCTATGGGAGGGGGCGTGACAGCCATTACGCCCCCCTCCCATAGACTTGCATTGAGGAGGCGGGGCGTGACAGCATGAGGGGGCTATGACGTCACGAGCTCCCGGCCCGGCTCCAGCGTTCGTAACAGTTTGTTCCAAACGCTGAGCAGCGGAGTACACTTTTAAGTCAAAAAGCCACCTAAAGTCTATAATTTATAGAATCCACCAAAAATAGGATGGTCCGGCACTAACAGGACTAGAGTAGACAGGAATAGCTAACGGGGAACTGCAGCAGCGTAATCCAGGTAATGATTGGTAACGGTGGTGCAGTGTCCAACAAGGTGAATAAACAATGTATGAACAGAAGACAGGACAGCACTCACCATTCAACTCGGCTTTATTCAAGTGTTATGATGACAAAGGATGTGTGCCCAGGTGGAGGAGGGGAGCACAGCTGGGATAGACTGTTTCATCCTATCACAGCGCTTCCTCAAGCTGGTGTACACAGGCTTGAGAAAGCGCTGTGATAGCGTGAAACAGTCTGTCCCAGCTGTGCTCCCCGCCTCCACCTGGGCACACATCCTTTGTCATCATAACACTTGAATAAAGCAGAGTTGAATGGTGAGTGCTGTCCGGTCTTCTGTTCATACATAGTCTATAATTTATGTTGATACATGGAGTAGCCTTCCTGCAGAAGTGGTCGCTGCAAATACAGTGAAGGAGTTTAAGCATGCATGGGATAGGCATAAGGCTATCCTTCATACAGTATAAGGGCCAGGAACTATTCATAGTATTCAGGGTAGGGCAGACTTGATGGGCCAAATTGTTCTTATCCAACGACACATTTTATTTTAAATTTACTAAAAATTACTTCTTAACCCAGAAAAATAGTCCCAACATCTTGGTCACTTAGACGTAGTCAGTCTCTAGTAACAGAGAGACCAAGATGGGATACAGGAAGTGGGGGCAGGAATAAGTCTGCAACATGAAGGAGAGGACTGTATGCCTGTGAGACTGTCTGCATCCTCCTGATGATCCCACTGTCCCTGAAAGGTTAATCAAGGCTTCACACTCATCTCAGCTATTTGTTTACATGGCAAGCTGCAAAGCCAGTGCTGGAGTAACACCTTCTCTATCCACATGGCATATAGTAGTATACTGTAAATCATCTCCCAGCATAGCTTAGCTATAAAGACTAGGTGCTGTGAAT
Source organism: Hyla sarda (assembly GCF_029499605.1). NCBI lineage: Eukaryota > Metazoa > Chordata > Amphibia > Anura > Hylidae > Hyla > Hyla sarda. The sequence continues at coordinate 175,733,265 of NC_079196.1, read as the reverse complement.
TGTGAGATAAATAAGGGAAAGGAAGTCCCTGTGTGCCTGCATGCACTACTGGTCCCACCCCCTGTAATGGAGAGAATTAAAAATAGCTGTATACCGTAGAGGTTACCTTCAGGTTAGCCTCTCTCTAAATTGGTTAACAGAGCAAAGAAACATATCAGGCAAGATGGCCACCTCAATAATCACGTGCAGTAAATAAAAGATTAAAAAGTCTCTACAAACAGAAAATAAAAACAGATTAGAATAGTATGGGGGAGATTTATGAGCACTGCATTTGCCTATAGCAACCAATCAGATCACTTCTTTCATTCACAAAATGGCCTCTGAAAAAATAAAAGATGCCATCTGATTGGCTGCCATGGGCAACTGCAGCTCTCTCCTTCTACACAGATTTTTATAAATCGTCCCCATATTATTCTAATCTGTTTTAATTTTCTGATTGGAGAGATTTTTCTTTTATTTTCTGCACATGATTATGGAGGTGGCCATCTTGCCTGATGTGCTTCTCTGCTCTGTTAACAACATTTAGAGATATGCTTTGCAGCAGACAAATGAAACATAGATAGAAGAAAGAGGATACCCAGCACTCACCAGTAATGCACAGTAAAGATTTATATTGCCATAGTGTAGTACAAGGACGCGTTTCGGCGTGGGAGCCTTCCTCAACCGTCTGCCTATGGCAGACAGCTGAGGAAGGCTCCCACGCTAAAATGCGTCCTTGTACTACATTATGGCATAATAAATCTTCACTGTGCATTACTGGTGAGTGATTGGTATCATCTTTCTTCTACCGGTGGCTTTACCCTACCTCGTGAACCACCGCAGATTCCACGGAAGTGGTCTGACTCACTGACTTCAGCGGGAGAATATTATTGGAATGCTCTGTGACCTGCGCAGAGTTCATTGCACCGGGAGGGGAGAGGACGTAAGCTTGGACATCAGTAATAGATTGGTGTAAACATGTCTTTTTGTTATAAAAGGGTATTTTGGCCAAAGGTTTTATAGTAAACCTGGGATACTTTCAAAGTTAAAAAGCTAGCATACTCCTCTGACCTGATTCACCAGATCCCCACTGCTTCCCACTCCATCTGATTAGAAGAGGCAGGGTGCAGCAGTGACCAGGTGCTGTTGGGGACAGAAACTGCAGGGGATCAGGGCAGGTAAGTATGTGTGTTTTTTGTTTTGTCTTTTGTTGCACACTAAGAGTCGCCTATAAAATCTATGGCCGAGATACCCCTTGCTCAAAACAATTGGTAATTTTTCTGATGATGCATTACCTTTAAATTATTAATAGGCATAGAAAACATTAAGAAATATTCCAAGATTACCTCAATGTCATCTATAAGCTCCTTTTTCCTCCGTCTTATATTTAACAGTTCTTCTCTCTCCTCAGATGAGAGATCTTCTGGCACTGAAATAATAAAAAGAAAATACTTCAAGTGACCCGCAACAGAAAGCGACGACATTACCAATAAAAATGACCACATCCTAACAAGAAAGAGCTATTAACCCCTTAAGGACATGCACCGTAAATGTATGGCGCTGCTAAGAGGTGCTTACCGTACAGTGCCGTACATTTACGGCACAGTTTTCCTGGTTCATCGCATCTCCGGATGCGGTGATCGGAACGGGATGACTGCTGATAACAGCAGCCATCCCAGGACATCACCTAGGGGGGACCTGAGACCCCCAATTGTCGGCGATTGCCGTGATTCACTGATCAATTCTGACAGGCGAATCACGGCTTTTCCGGGCTGATCGGGTCTCTGGTGACCCGAGCGCCTGGAAAATAGGGGTGATCGGGGTTGTCAGAGACAGCCCAGATCATCCTAAAGGATAGGAGCGAGGTGGCAGGGGTGCCTCCTCCTCCTCCTATCCCGAGATTGGCCGGTTGCCAGGGCAGGGGCGGGGGGTTAAAGTTGGGCGGGGGGTTAAAGTTGAGCGGGGGAACGGCAGCGGTGAGGACCGGCGACAGCAGAATGCAGGCGGTGGAGACAGAGGCAGCAGTGAAGATCTGGTAAGTGATCTTCACTGCTGCCTTGTAGTTTCGCAACTACAACTCCCAGCATGACCAGACGGCCAAAGGCTTTCTGGGCATGCTGGGAGTTGTAGTTTTGCAACATCTGGAGGGCTACAGTTAAGACACCACTGTATAGTGGTTTCCAAACTGTGTACTTCCAGATGTTGCAAAACTACAACTCCAAGCATGCCCAGACAGTCAAGGCATACTGAGCATTGTAGTTCTGTAACTTCTGGCCCTTCAGATGTTGCTGAACTAAAACTCTGCTGCTGGACAGTCTCAGCATGCTGGGAGTTGTAGTCTTGCAATATCTGTAAGGGCACAGTTTGGAGACCACTATATAGTGGAGTCTAAACTGTAGCCCTCCAGATGTTGCAAAACTACAGCTCCCAGCATGCCCAGAAAGTCCAGGAAAGCTGTGCGTTGAAACTTTTCTCCTCCAGTTGTTGCAAAACTACAACTCCCAGCATGCCCAGACATGCTGGGAGTTGTAGTTTTGCAACAACTGGTGGCACACTGGTTGGGAAACACTGTTTCCTAACTCAGTGTTTCCCAACCCGTGTGCCTCCAGCTGTTGGAAAACTGCAACTCCCAGCATGCACGGTCTGTCAGTGTATGCTGGGAGTTGTAGTTTTGCAACAGCTGGAGGTTGACCCCCCCCCACTCCAAGTGAATGTACAGGGTACACTCAGACAGGTTAAGTTTGAGCCTTGGCACTTGAAACTCCCAGCGGGAAACTCGCTGTAAACCCCCGCCCAAATGAATGTACCCTAAAAACACTACACTACACCTACACAAAATAAAGGGTAAAAAAACACTACATATACACACACTAACACTGACCCCCCCCCCCCCACCTCTCCAAATATAAATTAAAAAACATCTCATACGACACTGTCTCCAACAAAATAACTCCCAGTATTGCCGGACAGCCATTGACTGTCCATGCCCACTGGGAGTTTTGCAACAGCTGGGGGCACCCTGTTTGGGAAACACCGCCGTACAGTAATTTTGATGGAGGCGGCAAGCGCCATCCGAGTCCGTCCCAATGCAAATCCTTAATTTAGGCCTCAAATACGCATGGCGCTCTCTCACGCCGGAGCCCTTTCGTATTTAAAGGAAATAGTTTAGGGCCACATATGGGGTATTTCCGTACTCGGGAGAAATTGCGCTACAAGTTTTGGGTGGCTTTTTCTCCTTTTACCCTACGTTGGGGTCTACACCAGCAAGTTAGCGGAAAAAAAAGACCCCCAAACTTTGTAACGCAATTTCTCCTGAGTAAGAAGATACCCCATATATGGATGTAAAGTGCTCTATGGGCGCACTACAATGCTGAGAAGAGAAGGAGTGCCATTGGGATTTTGGAGAGAAAATGTGTCCGGAATTGAAGGCTACATGTGCTTACAAAGCCCCCATGGTGCCATAACAATGACCCCCCCACCCCCACCCCCACATGTGACTCCATTTTGGAAACTACACCTGTCAAGTAATGTAATAAGGGGTACAGTGAGAATTTACGCCCCACAGGTGTCTGACAGATTTTTGGAACAGAGGTCCGTGAAAATGAAAAATGTAATTTTTCATTTGCGCAGCCCACTGTTCCAAAGATCCCTTCCATTTCAAACAAATTCTCTCAATGGCGCTCCTTCTCTTCTGAGCATTGTAGTTCTCCCACAGAGCACTTTACATCCACATATGGGGTATTTCCATACTCAGAAGAGATGGTGTTACAAATTTTCGGGGGGCATTTTCTCATATTACCCCTTGTAAAAATGTTACATTTGGGGAAAAAAATGCATTTTAGTGAAAAAAAAAATCCATTTACACATCCAACTTTAACAAAAAGTCATCAAACACCTGTGGGGTGTTACGGCTCACTGTATCCCTTGTTACATTCCTTGAGGGGTGTAGTTTACAAAATATTATGCCATGTGTTTTTTTTTTTTTTTTTGCTGTTCTGGCACCATAAGGGCTTCATGTGACATGACCCCCAAAAACCATTTCAGCAAAATTTGCTTTCCAAAATCCCATAGCTCCTTCCCTTCTGAGTCCTCTACTGTGTCTGCAGAACACTTTACATTCACATAAGGAGGTATTTCCTTACTCGAGAGAAATTGGGTTACAAAGTTTGGGGGGATTTCTCTCTTTTTACCCCATGGAAAAATATTTAAACTGGGTCTACAAGAACATGCGAGTGTAAAAAATTAAGATTTTGAATTTTCTCCTTCCCTTTGCTGCTACTCCTGTGAAACACTTAAAGGGTTAACAAACTTTCTGAATGTCACTCTGAATATTTAAAAGGGTGTAATTTCTATAACAAAGTCATTTATGGGGTATTTCTCACAGAAAGGCCCCTCAAATCCACTTAAAATCCACTTAAAACTTCAGATTTAGAATTTTTCTTGAAAAATGTATGTTGAGGGATCTGTGCAATGAAAAGTATAGGAAGTTATACTCACCTGTCCCCTGCATGTTGTCCTCCATCACTCTCGCCGCGTCCCCGGGGTGTCCCCGCCGCTCCGGACCATCTCTGCTGCCTGGGATCGTCGCTCTTCATCGCCGTTATCATGTCGCTGCACATGCCTCTCTTATTGGATGACAGGAGGGCATGTGCGGTGATGTGATGACAACGAAGGAGAGCGACGGCCATGCAGGGGATCCTGAAGAGAACAGTTCCGGAGTGCCGGGCACAGGTGAGTGATTATCACTGGACCACACAGGGCACCGTAAACGGCTATCCGGTGACAGCTGAAGCAGTCTGCGCTGCCGTATAGCCATTTATGAGATGGCCCGGACATATAAAAGCATCGTATGTTGATGCTGCCTTCAACATGCGATGGCCTCTGAGAGGCCATCGTATGTTGAAATTATCGTAGGTCGGGGGGGGGGGGGGGGGTCACTGTATAATTTATTTGGAATGTTCATTTTCCTTACAAGCAGAAAGTTTCAAAGTTAGAAAAATGCAAAATTTTTATGAAATTTGGTGACTTTTTACCAAGAAAGGATGCAAGAAAGGACGAAAATTTACCACTATGTTAAAGTAGAATATGTCACGAAAAAACAAACAAACATTCGCGGAAGCAGAATAATCGGTAAAAGCATCCCAGAGTTATTAATGCATAAAGTGACAGTGGTCAGAGTTGCAAAAAACGGCTGAGTCCTTAAGGTGAAAATGGTCTGAGTCCCTAAGGGGTTAATATGAAACATTTCCACACCACAATGAAACCCACACAATGACACTACATCTTTTATTTCACTTTCAAAATTACAATTTGTCCTTTCAGGCTGGTTTCATGTGACATGTCACAGATGCAAAGTCACCATCTCCAAGACTACCGAGTAATTTAATTTAGCGGATTCATTGCCAGGTCACAGTGACAGGAAACACACAGAGGCTATAGATATAACAAGGCTGTGATCTCTAGGGGATAAAAAGGGTTAATTTGATTCTTTTTTTTCCTTCACATTTCCTGTATCAGGAAAATAAAACATGTATGAAGAGAGAGAAAAAAATCAGCGCCAAGCAGACTGCACAATACACCCAGGCGATACGGTTACGGTTTGCAGAGAAGAGGCTTTTCCTGCTGCAGTTCCAGCATATACAAGTACAGTAATGAAGATTGGATCATAAATTCTAAGAAAAAGAGATTTATCCCTATTATAGGGTAGTGAGTGAGCAATGGAAGCCATTCTCTATAGCACAGAGCCGCAACATTTAGTCCAACTTACATACAAATATTCAGGCTTTTTACCCCCCAATGGTTCAGGCGAAATCAAGGATCTATGGAAGAGGTTTGTGGGATCAGTCAGGCAACTAACCTTGTCCTCATTTATCCATATGTGAGACTAAAGTTGGCAATACACAAGATAGCTGTAGTCAGAATGTGCGTTTGGCCAACAGCTCTCTCTCCCAATCCCCCCAAACACAAAGCCAAGGAGGGAGAAAACCACTGCCAGACCCCTCAAACAGTTATGGCTTATCTCTTTGAGAAAAGTTAAAATCCAATATGCAAAACCCCTTTCTCCCCAGATATCTGCTGTTGGGGAGTAGAGTTGGGGAGTAGAGTCAGGGAGGGGCCATCATACATAGGTTTGGCTACCACATGTCCAATGTATATAAAGGGAAACTGATGGTTCCAGCTATTTCCAGTGGGGATCAGTTTTGCTACTTTGTACCGAACAAGTATACACTTTAAGGGGGTACTCTGTTGCTCAGCGTTTGGAACACTGGAGCCGGGAGCACGTGACGTCATAGCCCCGACCCTCAATGCAAGTCTATGGGAGTGGGCGTGACATCATGAGGGGGCAGGGCTATGGTGTCACGTGCTCCCGGCGCCAGCTCCAGCGTTCAGAACGGTTTGTTCCAAACGCTGAGCAGCGAAGTGCCCCTTTAACTCCATTTGCAGTCAGGCAGTCAGGCCTGACTAAAGGAACACTGCATGCTACATTCCTACAGGGGGTACAAGACCTTTCTTTTGACAGTCAGTGCTCTACTCTGTACTGACAAGGGACAAGAACCCTGAAACAGCTGTCTACAAAAAAAGAGTAACCCTCCCTTCTGGAAAGGATACTGGCTTGACTTCTTAAAATCCCCAGTCATTTTCTAGGGCTCTTAATTAATTCAAACAATTACTTGACAGAAGCCACAAGGTGACTCCAGAGAACAAGTGCTTACTTTCTTTTAAAAACAGCATATTGTGTCTATTTTTGGGCACCTGTGTATAGGAGGGACATGGCTGAACTGGAGAGGGTGCAGAAGGGGGCGAGAAAGATGACTGATGGTATGGGAGGATTACAGGACCAAGACAGGTTATCACTTGGGGTTATTTAGTTTTGAGAAAAGACGTCTTAGGGGGATCTGATCACAATGTACAAATATATGAATGGACAGTACAGAGATCTTTCTAGTGATCTTTTTATACCCAGGCCGGTAACCATGACAAGGGGGCATCCTCTACGTCTAGAGGAAAGAAGGTTTCACCATCATCACAGATGGGGATTCTTTACTGTAAGAGCAGTGAGACTATGTAACTCTCTGTCACATGATGCTGTGATGTCTGACACAAGTTTAAAAGGAAGCCTGCGTGTTTTTCTAGAAAATTATAATATTACAGGTTATGGATACTAGATTTATGTGGATAGAACGTTGATCCAAGGATTTATTCTAATCACCATATTGGGATCAGGAAGGAATGTTTCCTCTCAATGGGAAATTGGCATCAGACTCATAGAAGGAATTTGCCTTCCTCTGGATCAACACAGCAGGGCTTTAGGTTGAACTTAAAGAGGTACTCCGCTGCGTTCGGAGTAATGAACTTCTGGACGCTGCGAGCGGAGCTCTGAAAGGCAGGGCAGCGCACAACCCCTTGAACAGACTGTAAGGCCAAGGTGCTGACTCACGGGTAGGACATCAATAAATACATTGGTGTAACTGGTAACCCTGTTAATAGGGGACAATTGTAGACTAGAAAAGTGATCGAATCATAGAATTCAAACCTAATCACTCTCAAAAATCTAACCTTTATTTACCACTAAAAGAATAAACAAAATTTACCAAAATAATAAACATAATTATTACACCACTGTGACTAAAGGAAATACATGTACGGATAAGTACATGTCTACATCATGCAGAGTATTCCTATTAGATAAAGCAGACCTATATAGCGAGATTACCTCTTGGCCACAGAGGGAGCAACCCTTTACTGTAACTTCCTCTCCCTTATCCCCTCACAAAGCAAGACTGCCCCAATAACAAGGACAATCCCACACATCAACCTACTAAGGCTGGGTTCACACCACGTTTTTCCAAGTACAGTTCCCGTATACATTTTCATTATAGAAAACATATGGAACTGTATTGAAAACCATATACATAGACAAACAATTGAAAACCGTATGCATCCGGTTGCGTACAGTTTGCTTGCAATACGTTTTTTTCCGTACTCAAAACCATGGTTTCCACGGTTTTGTCTCCGGGTTAAAAACTGTATTGCAACCGCATATCATTTTTTTTAACACTGATGTCAATGGGAAACGCACATGTATACGGTTCCATACGGGAAACAGTATACGGTTTTTACTTTGCACATGCGCATTTGCATCCTAAAGTTAAAATTTTCTAAAATTAATTTATTTTAAATAACATTTTCTAAAACGTATGTTTATTTTAATTTTTTATAAAAAACGATTACTTTTTGCCATACATTTCCATCCGGTTTTTTTTGCCATACGATTTTCTTTAGAAAAACTGATTGAAAACAGTATGGCAAAAACGTGATGTGAACCCAGCCTAACTCTCCATACACTATAGGAAATGTGGAAGAACCAGGGTCTAACTGTACTAAAATTACAACTATCTAGGTGACTACAAAAAAATTAATTAATACAAATGTGATTAGTACAATCAGAGGCGGCTCTAGACTTTTTGAGGCCTTAGGCAAAAATATATCTGAGGCCCCCCAAGTGCGATAAAAAAAAAACGCAATGCACTATATCTATTTATCAGTGGGTATGTAGTTTAAAGTGCTGCTTTATACAGCAACGCACCAATGACGTCTTCTCTAATTTGCTTCGTTGCCTTCTCTTCTCCATTTGGTCCGGGCCATCATCACGATTTCTTCCACCCACAATTCTTCACCGTTAAACCTGCAAAACAAACCTATTAGGCGCCGAACTTTTTTTTTCCATGGGTGACAGAGGGGTGTAGAAGAGTGCACATGGGTGACAGAGGGGTGTAGAAGAGTTTACATGGGTGACAGAGGGGCGTAGAGAAGTGTACATGGGTGACAGAGGGGCGTAGAGGAGTATACATGGGTGACAGAGGGGCGTAGAGGAGTGTACATGGGTGACAGAGGGGCGTAGAGAAGTGTACATGGGTGACAGAGGGGCGTAGAGAAGTGTACATGGGTGACAGAGGGGTGTAGAAGAGTGTACATGGGTGACAGGGGGGGGTGTACATGGGTGACAGGAGGGTGAACAGGGGTGACAGGAGGGTGAACAGGGGTGACCGGGGGGGTAGGACATGGATGAACAGGGATGACGGGGGGTGGACATGGGTGACAGGGATGACAGGAGGGGGTGGACATGGGTGACAGGGGGGGTGAACATGGGTGACAGGGGGGGTGAACATGGGTGATAGGGGGGGGTGAACATGGGTGACAGGGGGGGGTGAACATGGGTGACAGGGGGGTGGACATGGGTGACAGGCGGGTGGACATGGGTGACAAGGGGGGGTGGACATGGGTGACAGGGATTGACAGGGAGGTAGACAAGGCGGACATGGATGACAGGGGAGGGTGGATGCCGAGGGTGGACTTAGGCTGTCCGGGCATGCTGGGAGTTGTATTTTTGCAACAACTGGAGGCACCCTGGTTGGGTTGGGAAACACACTGGACTGGCGGGGGTTTGAGGGGGGCTAGACATGGGTGACAGGGGGGGGGTAGGACATGGGTGACGGGGGGTAGGACATGGGTGACAGGGATTGACAGGGAGGTAGACAAGGCAGAAATGGATGACAGGGGAGGGTGGACCTGCATGACGGTGGGGGGGGGGTTTGGACAGGGTTGAGAAGGGGTAACAGGGGGGTGGAAAGGGTACGGTACCTTCGGAAATCTCACCTCACACCGGCCCGCGCAGCTTGCAGTTCCATGGCAGTCCGGCGCAAATGCAGCTCGCTCCGCCGTCGGGCACCATTTTCGGCTCACTGCGCCGCAAGGGGGAGGGTCACGCAGGGGACGCAGGAGGATGCTGTGTGCGCAGTGCGCACGCAGGCTTCCCTTCCCCCCCTGCGCGCAGGCTGGGGCGGGATATTTGAAAAAAAAAAAATTCCCCAAAATCACTGCTCTAATTAAACGATTTAGGCGGCCGCGAGGCCCCCCTTTAGCGCGAGGCCTTAGGAGGCCGCCTATATCACCTAATTAGAGAGCTGCCTCCGACAATCCCATATATAGTCAATATGAATTACCACAGAACACTAGGATACTGGCCTACAGCAAATGTAACTATCCTAAATTTTGTGAGGTGACGTCCACATATACAGTATATAATACCAACCCTATAGAACACAGGATGTGTAACCATCAGTGTCACCACATCAAGGCTAAAAAATACAATAATTAAAAATCCAACGCAATTCACTACGCTACATGCACAGTAGCACAATTCATCAGCGATATAGCCTTTTTTTAGAGCATGTAAGGGAATAGAATAACAAATAAATACAAATACAGACCAATCCCAGTCAAACACTAAGTAAGCAAACAAGGTGGCAAAATAATAGAGAAAGTACTATTCTGGGTCTATACATATTAATACAACCGGGATTCACAGGGGCAGTATAATGCACACCAAAGAAAAAGGCTAAAAAAATGCCAAAAGCAAAGGATATAATTGTATGGGGATTATCAGAGTAGATTAGCCTCCCATAGTCATAAGTGGATAACATGACCATAACGCTGGCTAGGCTTTCTGGATAGGCCCATATACTTTCCATAGGTATACTGCCAGGTGTCCAGTCAATCAACGCTCAATTCCCTAGAAGTGGTCCAAACTAGTGACCACAGTGGGAGCCTGAGTCCGAGAATCAGTGGTATTATGATGTATCTTCCACAGAACGATGATAAAAAAATAAAAACATTTTTTTTTTTTTAAACAATAGGTTTAACATACAAAATCTAATTTAAATAACAGGTCATTTTCTGATGACACATTCCCTTAAAAATCATTTCAATACTGGATGTTTGTCTTAATTTTACAAAGCAGAGGAAAAAGAAAAACTATTTAATAGACAGGTTTAGGAATAGGAGAACGTTATCTGTGATGAGGGAGAACATTAATAGGAATCAGATAGATAAATGTCTATTAAGGCCGATCTGAGGGGACAGAAATATTAACTACTGTAATACCAACAAGATGGAGCCCGGCCACAACCAAAATAAACCCCTTTTCTCTGCAGCGCCCCTTGAGACAGAAATGCATATTGCTCTTCTTTAAAAATTGCATTCTCAGTATCTGAATTGTATTCCAGGATTTGCTTTGTCTGCAGGAAAGACCAGAGAACGTGCAGAGATTCACAGAGGACTTTCATGAAGGTCTAAATGTTATATACTTTGAATTCCATGCTATAAAACAATGGTTCCCATATTGCACAGATAAGCTATAAGAAACATGAAACAGACACGTACAAGTTAGAATAAACATGTCATTTTGGGCTGAATTTCCAGCGGCCCTGGTTAGCAGTGGGGATGATAAGCAATCTCTCTGCTACAAATATCCTAAATTTAGGAATATAAAGCCATTGTTTTAGGCATTAGTGATGGAAGTAATGACGGACAAATACATTCTGTTTAAGGGTGCGTTCACACATACAGGATCCTGCGCAGATTTGATGCACAGGATTTGTAACTGCAGATTAGAAGCTGTGCTCAGTCATTAGGTTTACACTGAGATCTGCAGCAGGAAATCCTGTGCATCAAATCTGCGTACGCGTGAACGTACCTTAAGGAGGCAATGTTTTTTTTCATTTTTCAGTGGAGCACTTGTTTCCTTTCATCTATCTATACCATAGGCACTCAGGGGAAAAAGCGCAAATGGAAATGTCACCAACAACAGGGGGTAAGTCATGACATGGGTGGTTTGCTGCTGTGACCTGATGATACCCAACATGGTCCTTTGATGTGCACGAGCCAGTAACCAGCTGGTTGTCTGCAGCCTACCGTGCTCTAATGCAGAGCTGCCAACACTATCTGAGGCTGAAACCAACTCACAACTGTTCCAAATCAGGGGGGGAGGCAAACAAAATGTCAAACGGACACTTGTTAAAGCCAAGACCTTTACCTTTACTTTTTTTTTTTTTTTTTTTTGACTAGGCTACGGGGCTGTAAAGTTAGTGTAGTTCATAATATAGTGTCTGTACCTGTGTTTCATGGTGGCCTCGCAATTCTGTGATTTTTGTTGCAATGTTTATTTTTAACAGCATACAAAATTACTGTTGTCTCAGGTTTCCCCAGGTTGCAGTGCTGCGTGAGACATTACATCACTAGTCAGGTGATCACAGTCTAGAGCATTCTGCATTAATCTGCAACAGCTGGAGGCAACCTGGTTAAAAAACACTGGTCTATTGCATTGAAGGCAGCACAGGTGTGTTTAAATGGTTGGGGTGGGTGATGTGTTGGAAGGGAGAAAAGTGGTCCCACACTTACAAACAAGGAATTATGGGACTTGTAGTTTAAGAGCAAACTCCAACAGGAAATAACTAGTTCCCAAAAAGATAGCCACAGCATTATGGTAATCTCACAACATAGCCATTTAGACAAGCAAGGATTCTTCCGAAGCATGTCCATTACTGCCTGCCAGGAATGTACTAAAATCACCTTAGGGTGGATGAACCCTTTAAAGGGGTACTCCGCTGGAAAACATTTTCTTTTAAATCAACTGGTGCCAGAAAGTTAAACAGATTTGTAAATTACTTCTAAAAAAATGTTTTAATCCTTCCAGTACTTATCAGCTGATGTATACTACAGAGGAAGTTCTTTTCTTTTTAATTTCCTTTCTGTCTGACCACAGTGCTCTCTACTGACACCTCTGTCCATATGAGGCACTGTCCAGAGTAGGAGAGGATTTATATGGGGATTTGCTCCTACTATGGACAGTTTCTAAAATGGACAGAGGTGTATATGTGTCAGCAGAGATCACTATGGTCAGGCAAAAAGGAAATTCAAAAAGAAAAAACTTCCTCTGTAGTATACAGAAGTGAATAAGTACTGCAAGGATTAAGATTTTTAATTAGAAGTACTTTACAAATCTGTTTAACTTTCTGGCACCAGAGGATTTAAACCATGTTTTCCAGTGGAGTACCCCTTTAAGAACAATCCAATTTTAAAGACATTTTAATATGTAAATAGAAAAACCATATCCATATTCCCTCCAAAGGCTCGGACTGCATTGATATTGATTGCAAAGTGTTTCATGGTGATCTGATACAAGATCTGATAAAAGATCCCACCATTCCCTTGTGTGTTATATGTTAGCCATTTTAGTCAGAAACTTCATTGCTGGATGTCATAGATATGGGAGCAGAGGGCTGATCACATATACTGGGTATGAAAAGGCAAGTAACACCTGATATCAACAGGCACGTGTGGCCCGCCACAAGCGGTCCACACCCATTATCATAGATATTAATAATGCAAGACAAGGAGCTCACCGGATAGGCGTCCTTTCCACAGCGCGGCAGGTGTATGGCTACACCAAACAACAGAGAAGATAACAGATAGCCAGCGTGGAATATGCAGATGGTCCCTTTATTGAATAAAATCAGAAACACAGGAACGGGAAAACATAAAGCATTTCAGGCGTGTACCGCCCTTGGTCGCACGACCAAGGGCGGTACACGCCTGAAATGCTTTATGTTTTCCCGTTCCTGTGTTTCTGATTTTATTCAATAAAGGGACCATCTGCATATTCCACGCTGGCTATCTGTTCTCTAAATATAAATAATGTAATGTATAAATGTATGGTGTAAAGACTAGAGATGAGCGAACTTACAGTAAAACTTCTCAGCTCGGCAGTTAATGACTTTTCCTGCATAAATTAGTTCAGCTTTCAGGAGCTCCAGTGGGCTGGAAAAGGTGGATACAGTCCTAGGAAAGAGTCTCCTAGGAATGTATCCACCTTTTCCAGCCCACGGGAGCACCTGAAAGCTGAACTAATTTATGCAGGAAAAGTCATCAACTGCCGAGCCGAGAAGTTCGTGACGAATCGAATTTACTGTAAGTTCGCTCATCTCTAGTAAAGACAAACGAGGACCAAGCAACATGATGTTTCATTACTGCAAAAGCGGTAATGCCGGCAAAAGCCGTCAAGAATTAGCACTTCTGCAGAGATTCACACCTTCCATTTCTTCTTTCTCTGCACATTTTGAGTCATTTAGAGAAGCTGAGTAATAAAAATACTGGAGCACTCGATCTGAAAAGGTCACAATACTGCACAACTAGATTGATGTATACTTGTATTCTGCCATTAGGGGGGCGGGGGGCAGTAGATGGGGGGAAGCTGTATAAATAACAATTGCCGAATATTTATGACAGAAGATGACGTTATAGGAGCATTTTCTGGAACGAAATGTAACCACATTAAAATTAGCATAATTTTTACTATGTGGTTCTACAAGATGGTCAGCAATAAGAGTCAGAGCAGAGTGACCAACCCTTACTGGAAAACTTCTATGAGGAACCCCCTTTTTAGATACAGATAAAGCAGATCTTCCAGTTTAATGCAGGTGCAGAAAAAAATATCTATAAAAATAATAATAATAATAAAATATCTTCGGGTCTGTACAACTAGTAGCCAACAAAGCACCAAAAATAAACAAACAATAAATAAAATGTTGTGCTGTTTAGATGCTAGAAACACTGAAAGAATACAGCAAATTCTGTTATCACTCTACTGTATACATAAGAGGAGTGCGCCCCCACCTCTCTGCAGGGAATTTGAATGATAGCGCAGCATGACTATTGGAAAATAATGTAAAGGTTCTTGTGTATGCTTTGTGTTTACCTGTTTAGCATGGGTTTTTAACCATATTGATCCCTTTTCAATCACTGAAATGATTTCCTTATGTTGCCTACATCTCTTAGGGTATGTTCACATGGCGGAATCTCTGCTGGCAGAATTCCGCGAATGGAGATTCCAAAAATGTTACATGCTAACAGTCTCTGGGGAGGTGTATAGCTACTATACACCCTGATCTCAAATAGACAGCAGCAGTAGCAGTATACAGATGGAGTTGTGTGGGGAGGAGTCTGTGAGCTGCAAGCAGGCAAATGATAGATAATGATGTCATCCTGTAGTTTACAGGAAGTCAGCTGGGCCGGGACAGACCACTTGCTCACAAATTTGGCAAATTAATTGACAAATTTAACTAGGGCTGGGCGGTATACCGGTTCATACCGAATACCAAAATTTTTGGGCTGCACGATATGAATTTTTCCCATACCGCAATACCGGTTGGGCCCCTCCCCCTTGGGAATGAATTATCAGCGCAGCGCTGTCCCCCACATGGGAACTAATCATATGTGACCCGCCAGCGCTGTTCTGCTCCCCCCCCCCCCAATTAATTATCAACCCAGTGGCCCGCAAGCACTGCCCTCCTCCTCTTTGTTGGGGGCCGCCGGTGATGGAACTCTATACTGTACGCCAGTGTTCTCCAACCTGCGGACCTAAAGATGTTGCAAAACTACAACTCCCAGCATGCCCGGACAGCCAACGGCTGTCCGGGCATGCTGGGAGTTGTAGTTTTGCAACAGCTGGAGGTCCGCAGGTTAGAGACCACTGCTGTACGCTGTATCCCTATGCCCGGGATGCAAAAGATAAAGAAAATAAACTTTAACTTGCCTACGTTGGCCTTACGCTGGGGACTGGAACTTCGTACAGCCGTCAGCCTATCACCAGCCACAGCGATGTCCCGCCCGGCCTGTGATAGGCTGAGCCCACTGTCATGTAAGGAGCTATGGCCGGCTTCTTACATGACAGTGCGTTTAACCTATCACTGGCCGGGGCGGGACATCGCTGCGGTCGGTGATAGGCTGCGTTCACACAGAGTAATTCCTCTTGAATTCTCCGCTACAAACAAACGCCCATCTCCTCTGCCCATTGACTTTAATGTTATTTCTGCTGGCCTGTTCACACTGCGGAAATTCTGCTAGCCGAATTCCGACACTGAATTCCGTTCCGCTTGAAGAAAGAACATGTTCATCCTACAAGCGGAATCCGCTAGCAGAAATCAATTGAAGTCAATGGTAAAAAAAAATTCCGCCCGACATCGTTTTTGTGCGGAATTCGAGGGAAATGGCTGAAAAACCCTTCACTTCTTTCTCCACGCGCAATTCCGCGCCAAATTTCTTTTTTCCGCCCATAAATTTTTCAGCGTGAATTACTCTTCATTTACTCCGTGTGAACGCACCCATAGGCTGACGGCTCTCAGACGTTCCAGTCCCCAGGAACAGCGTAAGGCCGATGTAGGTGAGTTAAAGTTTATTTTCTTTATCTTTTGCATCCCGGGCATAGGGATACAGCGTACAGCAGTGGTCTCAAACCTGCGGACCTCCAGCTGTTGCAAAACTACAACTCCCAGTATGTCCGGGCATGCTGGGAGTTGTAGTTTTGCAACATCTGGAGGTCCGCAGGTTGGAGACCACTGTCGTACGGTATAGAGTTCCATCGTCGGCGGTCCCCAACATGTGAGTAGTACCCCGCTGGGCTGATAATTGGGGGGGGGGGGGGGGGCAAAACAGCGCTGGCGGGTCAAATGATTTGGTGGGGGGGGGGCAGAACAGCGCTCGCGGGTCACATGATTTGGGGGGTGGTGGTGAAAGAAATACTGTTATATACCGTGGAACAGCCATAAGTTAAAAAAAAATATATACTGCGATACACATATAAATAAATGATAATGATAGATTGTATGATTGCAGCTGTGCTGGAGTAAAATAAGAATAATGATGATAAGTATGCATTATATGGAGGCCGCACAATACAGATGTGTGTATTCTGCCCTCCTAAGGCAATAGGTCAATCTGTGATCATTACAGAGGTCATGGCACAGGGAGGGGGAGACTAAGCTGTGAGCTTCATCTATTGTCTTATCTATACAGTGGTGTCCACCTATCTATAATGCTGTACAGATCCCTTTCCTGCAGCCTCTTCCTTATCACAGGCAAAACAGGAAGTATCTGCTTAGTTTTAGGCTTAGGCTACATTCATACCGCCGGTTGTCTCCGGCATTGTGAAGCCCGGTATTTTAGTATCGAGAATAGCCGGAGAAAGAATAGTGCTTGCACAGTCTTTTTCTCCGGCTATTCTCTCCAAAAGTAACGGCGCCCGACGGACCCCACTGACTTTGATGGGGTCCATTGGGACCTGTTATTGGCCGTTATGACCCGTCAAACGGCAAAAAAAAAAAAAAAAGAAAAAAGAAGAGTTTGATGGCCGTATTTAACAGGGCATACCAGCAGTGTGAAAAGGGCCTTAGTGGTAAGAATGAAAACAGCAAGATTTCAGGATTATCTTAAAATATAGATATTAAGGGAAAAAAAAAACATCTCCCCAATTTTTTTTTAAGTAAACAAATAGATTTACAAAAGCTTAATTCAAACAATAGGTCATTCCCTTTATAGGTTAAAACCAGCTGCTCTCCTAAGTTGTGTGGTTCTACTGACATCACGGTTCCCCTGGAAATTCACAAGTCTCCTAATTCTAAATGGGATGGGGTTCACAGAGAGGATGCTGGGTGGAAAGGAGAAAGACTTCCATCACAACCCTCAGTTATCCGCTCCTAGTATTCCTAAAGCAGATAATGAGCGTTCATTTGACAGAAATAAGCAAACCTTGTGGGAACATTGTAACAGAGCCAATACAATCCGATACACTTGGCATCTCTTATGGAAAATTGTCTGTCCAGGTTTGAACAAAAAGGGCGTTCGGCTTCCCTCCATCCCCAGGAATACTTTTATCTGTTCAGGAAGCACTTTAAATGACAGTATGGGATCAGGGAGGATTTCTTCACTGAACTAAATTGTATATGTGTATGTATGTGTGTGTGCATGTGTGTGTGTGTATGTATATATGTGCATGTATATATGTGTATGTATGTGTGTATGTGCGTGTGTGTATGTATATATGTGTATATATGTGTATGTATGTGTGTATGTATGTATGTATGTATGTGCGTATGTGTGTGTGTATGTATGTATGTATATATGTCTGTGTGTATTTATGTATGTGTGTGTATGTGTGTGTGTATGTGTGTATTTATGTATGTGTGTGCGTATGTGTGTATGTATGTATATATGTGTGTGTGTGTGTATTTATGTATGTGTGTGTGTTTATGTATGTGTGTGTATGTATGTGTATGTATGTGTGTGTATGTATGTGTATGTGTGTGTATGTATGTGTATGTGTGTGTGTGTATGTATGTGTATGTGTGTGTATGTGTGTGTATGTGTATGTATGAGTGTGTGTGTATTTATGTATGTGTGTGTATGTGTAAAAATACTTCATTTATTTAAATTAATTTATATTGAATGACAGAAACCCAAATAACTATACAACTCAAAGTTTTTAGCGTGTGTTCTCCACCATGTAATGAACTGAGCTAGGCCTAAATATAAAAATTTTCTGGGCAGTTCCTGACAATTGTGACATCAAGTTAGCTAAAAGTCTCCTGTCAATAGAAAACAAGTCTCTGGTAGTTGGGATTTCAGCCTGTCAGACGCCATTATTTCCGCCAAGATAAGCAACAGCATGGTCCCTCCCTTGCCCTAACTGAAAAAAACATGCACATGTAGTTGACAGCTTGCGCTGGTCTATGATAGACAACAACACAGAGGTAAAACCTGAACAAAAATGAGAGCATGGAGCATGTAGATCCCTGGCAGGATATACAGAGAGAACAGCATACCTAAAGCCCCAAATATGCCATTCCCATTGTGACCATCACCTTGGTGGTGTTCTGCGTAATGACAAATGTTTCCATAATGAAGTGTAAATTGTGGGTTATGACGTTCCCTCGCTGCCTTGAGCTTCAATTAAAAGAATAGAAGAAATGAACGTGATGATGACCTAAGGTATAAGCCTCATGGGTAAATTACTGGGAATGTGCAATTGCTGTTTATGTATCTGAGTTTACTTCCTATTAAAGTCTCTGCTGGAAATCCACCCACATGTGTTTTCAAAGCTGCTTCCCAGCCTCAGAAATCCCTTCTCCATTCCCACCAATGTGAGGCACCGGAGGTAGTGCTGTGCTGGTCAGCAAGACAAACGGTCTATTCACACGGCAGAATTTCTCCTTATGGAATCCCACCTCAAATTAAAGCCCATAGACTTCTATGGGATCCCGCACTCCTATTCACACTTCTGAATTCCTGCTTGAGGAATTCCGCAAGCGGAAATTCAAAAGTGTGAATGGGAGTGCGGAATCCCATAGAAGTCTATGGGCTTTAATTTGAGGCGGGATTTCAAAAGGGGAAATTCTGCCGTGTGAATAGACCCTTAAAGCGTCCCTGTCATCAACAAAAACTTTTTATCTAATGTAGATTATACCATTATATGTATATTTGTAATATACATTGATTAAAAATTGTCTATATTTTTAGGTGAAAAAATGCTGTCACTGCAGTTATTGTCTGTGTCTGTCTATGATGAGTCCAAAAACAGGAAGTGAGGGTGGGAGAAGTAGGGATCTGTGCAGACTCCTGGCTTGTCAATCATCCAGATGTATGAGCCAGGAGCATGTTATAGAGCCTCAGTGCACACTGTCCTGCTTGTCTTCACTGTACAGAGCCCTGCTTGTCCACCCTCACTTCCTGTATTTGGACTCCTCATAGAGACACACAGGCAATAGCTGCAGAGACAAAAATATACACATTTTTTAAATGGGCACTGTCACCAACTTTATTTTTTGATATGTTGTAGTACTTATGTACTACAACATATCTCTAATATACTTTTATTATTATTTTTTTTAAATTAAAATTGTTTAATTTACATTTGAAAAACAGCCCCTAGGGGTCTCCCTCCTAGTGGCCGGCTGCAGCCTGGCAAGACGTCACGCCTGAAAAAGGACTGATGCGGCCGGGCATCGGTCCTTTTTCATTCAGCCTGCGCTCGCTCGCTGCCTGTCAATCAGACAGGCAGGGAACAAGCGCATTGGCTCCCCGGCCACTGGCTGGGAGGCCAGTCCTCCCACACATCACCGCCTCCGCCTCGTCGCCGCCACTGTTCCTGCATGCCCGCTGCCGGACTCTGCAGTAAGTATAACTGGGGGGGGGTTGTGATGGAGGGAACGGGGTATGGCGCGGGGGGGGGGGTCGGGCTAGCTCCGCATGTAACTAATAGTTTATCTACACAGTGTGCCTCCAGCTGTTTCAATACTACAACTCCCAGCATGCCCTGACAGCCAATAGATGTCAGGACAAGCTGGGAGTTGTAGTAATGAAACTGCTGGAGGCACCCTGTGTAGATGAACTAAGGGCGGAAGTCCCCCCCAGCAGGCATCAGTGACGTGGTGCCTGCTGGGGAAGTCTGCCTGGTGGTGAGCACACTGCCAGGCAGACAAAAGGCATTTTTAATATAGTGAAAATAAAAATTAAAAGCAGGGAGGGAGTTAGGGATAGATTGGCAATAGGCAGGGACAGAAAAAAAATAGGATGGTGGGAGCTACCCTTTAACCAATGTATATTACAAATATTTATATAATGGTATTATCTACATTATATAAAAAGTTTTTGTTGACGACAGGTACACTTTAACAGAAACAGCACAGAGATTGTGACCACCACCCGGGCCTTCTGCTCAGCTGTGTTCAGACATGTATCTCAGTGCCAGGTATACACCAAGCAATCATTATGTAAGGTGAATTAAAGTAGGATGTGGCACATCTCATATACCTATTACAGGTGGAATGAAACATTGCTAAATAGATGTAACATATAAATTCGAAGAAAGTTGGAGAAAATATGTCTAAGGCTTCAGATGTGCCAGTGACCCCCCAAATCTCACCCAGTTTAGAGGTAGTGATAACACTTGGACCATATGATCTCAGACCTCATCCATCTCAATGCACTTCCAGTCCTATTGTCAACTACACTCAGTTTTGGGAGTCACAATTGATGGTAGGGAGGGGGTAAAGGGTACAGGTGAGCCCCTAATCAGTAGAAAACCCTGCCTATTCTAAACCCTTGCCCTCACTCATCAATAAGTGTGGACAGGGACTGGGTGGTGTATACATTCATTATCGATAAATCATAAACGGAACAAATTTATATGGCATCTCGTGCTCCCTTTCCAACGTGTTTCTCCCTTAGCAAATTGCCAGGTTCATCAGGGAATGGAGGAGAAAAATTACATATAAATAGATAAAGTATTACAGGTGATGTACTAAGGCAAAGTAAAATCACAATGATAAAGCACAGTTGAGTGGATCAAAACTGAAGGAGATGACAGTCAGATGCAAGAGCTGAATTAATTCAGTATATGTTCACAAGTGAGTCCATTGTACTATGAATCTCTTTCATATTACAATGGACTCACTTGTGAACATATACTGAATTAGTACATCACCTGTAATACTTTATTTATATGTCATTTTTTCGCCTCGATTCCCTGATGAACCCTGGTCATTTGCTAAGGGAGAAACGTGTTGGAAAGGGAGCACGAGATGCCATATAAATTTGTTCTGTTTATGATTTATCTATAATGAATGTATACACCACTCAGTCTCTGTCCACACTTATTGACGAGTGAGGGTAAGGGTTTAGAATAGGCAGGGTTTTCTACTGATTAGGGGCTCACCTGTACCCTTTAACCACTCCCTACCATCAATTGGGACTCCCATCATGTTGAGAGACACAATATTGTTTTGCAATTGAGACTTTTTTTCTATATGTCTTTTTGTTTAATGTGATTAGTATCCTAATAAAAATGAAGTTTTACTTACCCAGGCCTAATTAATGAATACAATAGTGGATGCTTATAATTAATTATCATTTAAGGGCATTTATATATCATTATACGTGAGAGGGTATATATATATATATATATATATATATATATATATATTATATTATTTCCTCGGTTGGTGGATTTTACACTCAGTTTTGCTAAATCTTGGACTATTAAAGGGGTTATCCAGGAAAAAACTTTTTTTTTTTATATCAACTGGCTCCAGAAAGTTTAATAGATTTGTAAATTACTTCTATTAAAAAATCTTGATCCTTCCTGTACTTAGCTGCTGTATGCTTCAGAGGAAGTGCTTTACTTTTTAAATTTCCTTTCTGTCTGACCACAGTGCTCTCTTCTGACACCTCTGTCCATTTTAGGAACTGTCCAGAGTAGGAGCAAATCCCCATAGCAAACCTATCCTGTCCCAGACAGTTCCTAAAATCGACAGAGGAGTCAGCAGAGAGCACTATGGTCAGACAGAAAGGAAATTCAAAAAGAAAAGAACTTCCTGTGGAGCAAACAACAGCTGATAAGTACAGGAAGGATTAAGATTTTTTAATAGAAGTAATTTACAAATCTGTTTTAACTTTCTGGCACCAGTTGATTAAAATAAAAATGTTTCCAGGGGAGTACCCCTTTAATCCTTCCAGTAGTTATCAGCTGCTGAAGTTAAGTTGTTATTTTCTTTCTGACAACAGTGCTTTCTGCTGACACCTCTGCTTGGTTCAGGAACTGTCCAAAGAATTAGAGGTTTGCTATGGGGATTTGCTCCTACTCTGGACAGTTCCTGAGACAAGCAGATGTGTCAGCAGAGAGCACTGTTGTCAGACAGAAAAGAACAACTCAACTTCAGCGTATAACTACTGGAAAGATTAAGATTTTTTAAAGGAAGTAATTTACAAATCTGTTTAACTTTCTGGAGCCAGTTGATATATATATATATATATACACACACACACACACAAGTTTTTTCCTAGAATACCCCTTTAACATTACAGCATCGTGCTCAGAGCTAAGACAAAGATCCCTCAGAGGAAGAAGACAGAGAGAGACAGTGTGCCACTGGGAATCCTGATCAGCGTGACCCCATACTGACATCACCGGGTGACATACTGCAAGGTGACAGCGGAGCTCACAGAGCCAAACAGAAGAGGACATCAACACACAACTGAACTGACCGCTTCTATATTCCCCCACATACAGTAAGTGGGCAGAGATCTAGGATTACTGTCACCACCATCAAATATAGCAGATTACATTTCTTTTCTCAGTCATTTTGTTTAGACTGTTCTGCCTTAAAGGGAAGTAAGCATTTCCAATGAAAAGGCAGAAAACTATGTAAAACTGGAGACCCTGACACCTTATGTACTCCATATGCAATGAAACCTTAAAGTGAATGTCCACCTATAAAGCTCATTGTTTCTCTTTTGGTTCATAATATTGTCTAGCAGCCAAGGCTCTGTTTTAACAATGCAGAGCTCCAAATCAAATCATCCATGTAGCCCTTAAAGGGGTACTCCACTGCCCCAGCGTTTGGAACATTGGAACACCTGCCACGCCCCCCTCTGATAGACTTGCATTGAGGGGGCATGGCGTGAAGTTACAAGGGGCATGGCAGTGACTACACGACCCCCGCTGCCCACTCCAAGTGTTCTAAACAAATGTGGGGTACTGCACAGAGATCGCCGGGGTCTTAACGGCGGGACCACCCCAATCAGACATCTTATTGCCTATCCTTTGAATAGTGGATAAGATGTCTAGGGACAGAGTACCCGTTTAAACCTCTGCCTTTCCAGCTTCTGCAAAACAAGTCGACAGGTATTATGAGAGCTGTAGTTTTTCAGCTGGAGATCCCTAGGTTGGTGAACACTGCCTCAAAATGTGTAGAAATCATTTATCATTTATGAAGAATGCATTTAGACAAGTAAATGTGGTCAGAACAACACGCTAAAGTTTATAAAGTGCATCCGAATGGGGAAGAAAGGGGATTTAAGGGACTTTGAACATAACATGGTTGGTGGTGCCTAACAACTGGTCTGAGTATTTCAGAAACTGCTGATCTACGAAACCATCTACGCAACGAATTTACAGAGAATGGCCTGAAAAAGAGAAATATCAAGTGTGCGCCAGTTGTGGGGATCAATGCCTTATTGATGTCAGAGGAGAATGGACAGACTGGGTTGGAATAAAATTTAAAAAAAGGCAACAGTAACTCAACCACTCGTTACAACCAATCTTTGCTGAATATCATCTCTTAACATGTGCAACCTTGAAGCAGATGGGCTACAGCAGCAGAAGACCACACAGAGTGCCACTCCTGTCAGCTAAGATACTGAGGCTACAACTTATGCAGGCACCAAAATTGGATAATGGAAACTAGAAGAACATTGTCTGGTCTAATGAGTTTCCATTCCAGCTGCAACATTCAGATGGCAGGGTCAGAATTTGGTGTAAACAATATAAAAGTATGGATCCATCCTGCCTTGAATCCATCCTGCCTTGATCCTGTATGGATCCATCCTGCCTTGAATCAGCGGTTTAGGCTGCTGGAGGTGGTGTAATTGTGTGGGGAACACTCTCTTGGCACACTTTAGGCTCCTTATTGCCATTTCAGTATCATTTAAACAAGACAGCCTACCTGAATATAGTTGTTGATCATGTCCATCCCTTTATGACCACAGTGAATTTTTTGGTGACAAGATAATGAACCTGATCACAAAGTTCACATCATCTCAAACTGGTTCCTTGAACGTCACAATGTGTTTACTGTACTCCAATGGTGTCCAGAGAAACAAGATTTCAATCCAAGAGCACCTTTGGGACGTCACGCCCCTCCACACTTTTATTGAGGGGACGTGGCCGTGATGTCACAAGCCTCTGGCGCTGCTCCCGATGCTCTACACGAATGCCGGGTGCAGCAGGGAGATCACAGGGGTCCCCAGAGGAAGGACCCCCGCGATTAGACATCTTATCCCCTATCATTTGTATGTCTAGGGGCAGAGTATCCCTTTAAGGCAAGATTTGCATCATGGATGTACAGCCGACAAATCTTCTAAAAATCTGCTATCATGTCCATATGGACCACAATCTCTGAGGAATGTTTCCAGCAGCTTGTAGAAAGGATGCCACCAAGAATGAAGGTTGTTATGAAGGCAAAAAGGGGTCCAACCTAGGACCAGCAAGGTGTACCTTAAAAAAAAGGCTAGTTAATGTAGATGACAAAAGGTGTCAGCGCATGATTGGAGTTTTTTTTTGCAGTAGCTGGGGAGCCACAAGGTAGAAATGACATCATACACCAATAGCACCTCCAAGGTTCCATTTTCTTGAGATTCAGAGCTCTAAGTAGAACAGATGGAGAAACTCTGCCTTAGAATAGATTTTTCTCTGCCTGTAGCTACCTCTAGGGGAAGCCTAGCATCTCCGCTTTTATTATTGAATTCTCAGATCTCCTAGAATTTTATTATTGATGGCCTACTCCAAAATATTCGTTTAATACCAGGCAAAGCGCTATAATCTTTCCATGGTTGTGCCTGGACTTTGTGTAGTACCAGGCACATTTACTTGACAGAGCTTTGGTAAACTGCAATGACAGACATAGCCTCTAATGATGAAGCTTCAAGTCAAGTCGCTTTCACTCGTCTGATCAGTGAAGGTCCCAGGAGTCAGATATACTTTACCCCCTATAGCTATGCAGGACTTAAACGCCCCCTCCCATAGACTTGCATTGAGGAGGCGCGGCAGTGACGTTGCGAGCCTCCAGCGCTGCACCCGACACTCAAAACAAACGCTGGATGCAGCAGGGAGATCAGCCAGACATCTTATCCTTTGGATAGGGGATAACATGTCTAGGGGTGGAGTACCCCTTTAAGGAGCTTGACATCTAACAATGGAGCTGCAACTTTTAAGAAGATATACGGTATTAAGAATTTAAAATTCAATTGACTTCAAGATCAGGTCTACACCTATGTGCTTTCCTATAGGTAGCATTCTAAGAGACTGGTATGAAGTGGACAATTACATATTCTACATTATTTTGTTTTGAATCACTCTGCAGCCTAAATAATCCTCACAAGAAACCAAGTTGTAATGACTGTGATTAGCAGATTATGCAGAGTATTGGCTGGCTTACTATATGTAACATTACATGAGCGCATCTAATATTCCCCATAATAGTGTGTGTCATATCCCAGCAATGTTGTCATGGACAGGTGACATAACCATCCTTGTAATAACACTAGGAGTACAGCGCACACTTCACATAGCAAACTGCTGACAGGGATGGAGCTGCTTTATGTTGTTCAATACAAAAGATGTGTGTAAAAAGCATCGGAGCATCTCAATAAGACCATGAAAAGGAGACGGCGACAAACATCTACATGAAAAGAGGGAAAATGTCACTGCAAAACCTAGAATACACAAAGACGTCACATGGAAAATACATTCCTTGTAGAAGACCAGATGTAGTTCTGTACAGTTTACTTTACTGTACAGTGAATTGCAAAAATGTTATCACATGACCATCATCTTCCTATTATTACCGTGCTGGTGGTAAGTATTAAAGGGGTACTCCGCTGCTCAGCGTTAGGCTCAAACTGTTCCAAACACTGGAGCCGGTGTGAGGTGGTTTTTTGCGCCCCTGTAGATCCATGCGTCCGCTCCTCCCCCAGCTCTCCGAACATTTCCGAAGCTAGAACTGGGGGAGGGCAGAGCAAGGGGAAGGAAGAGGTTCACGCCCCCTCCCTCATCTCCCCTCCCTGAACTCGGCTGGACGCAGATCTCTACGGCCACGCCCCCTCCCCGAGGACATAGATCTCCACGGCAGGCGCCTCCCTCATCTCCCCGAGCTGAGGACGTAGAGCAGTGCTCCCAATGAGCTCTATGTGTAAAGGAGGACATACTGCACGGGCTAAAGGGGGACATTTAGCCCGTACAGTATGTCCCCCTTTAGCCCGTGCAGTATGTCCCCCTTTAGCCCGTGCAGTATGTCCCCCTTTAGCCCGTGCAGTATGTCCCCCTTTAGCCCGTGCAGTATGTCCCCCTTTAGCCCGTGCAGTATGTCCCCCTTTAGCCCGTGCAGTATGTCCCCCTTTAGCCCGTGCAGTATGTCCCCCTTTAGCCCGTGCAGTATGTCCCCCTTTAGCCCGTGCAGTATGTCCCCCTTTAGCCCGTGCAGTATGTCCCCCTTTAGCCCGTGCAGTATGTCCCCCTTTAGCCCGTGCAGTATGTCCCCCTTTAGCCCGTGCAGTATGTCCCCCTTTAGCCCGTGCAGTATGTCCCCCTTTAGCCCGTGCAGTATGTCCCCCTTTAGCCCCTGCAGTATGTCCCCCCTTTAGCCCCTGCAGTATGTCCCCCTTTACACATAGAGCTCATTGGGAGCACTGCTCTATGTCCTCAGGGAGTGGAGATCTATGTCCTCAAGGAGGGGGCGTGCCGTAGAGATCTGCGTCCAGCCGAGTTCAGGGAGGGGAGATGAGGGAGGGGGCGTGAACCTCCTCCCTCCCCTTGCTCTGCCCTCCCCCAGTTCTAGCTTCGGAAATGTTCGGAGAGCTGGGGGAGGAGCGGACGCATGGATCTACGGGGGCGCAAAAAACCACCTCACACCGGCACCAGGAGCTTGTGATATCATAGCCCCGCCCCCTAATGATGTCACGCCCCGCCCCCTCAATGCAAGTTTATGGGAGGGGGCGTGAGGGAGCAGCGGAGTACCCCTTTAATATCCTCTGTCAGACCTCTTGCATCAGGGTACGGCCAGAAACAGAGGCGTAGCTTGTAGCTTCTGGGCCCGAATGCAAAATCTGCAACAGGGCCCCATATGCCAATTGTAATACTGGTCTCTTATGAGGAAGTTGTGCTTTTGGGGCCCCCTCAGGCACTAGTGCCCCGGAGCGACTGCTACCTCTATAGCTACGCCCCTGGCCAGAAAGATGGTGAGACATAGCTGGCAAAACCAAGTTGGCACCACATAACCAAAAGCTATAGAGCTACAGCACTGGCAGAACATCTTCCAGACCAACCTGTAATAACAAAGGGGTAATCCGGTGGAAAACATTTTTTTTATTTTTTTTTTTTAGGTCTTTTTAAGTCAACTGGCTCCAGAAAGTTTAAACAGATTTGTAAATTACTTCTATAAAAAAAAATGTTTTATCCTTTCAGTACTTATAACCAGCTGTATACTACAGAGGAAATTCTTTCCTTTTTGGATTTCTTTTTTGTCTGTCCACAGTGCTCTCTGCTTACACCTCTGTCCATGTCAGGAACTGTCCAGGGCAGAAGAAAATCCCCAAAGCAAAGCTATGCTGCTCTGGACAGTTCCTGACATGGACAGAGATGTCAGCAGAGGGCACTGTGGTCAGACAGGAAGGAAGTTCAAAAAGAAAAGAATTTCCTCTTTAGTATACAGCAGCTGATAAGTACTGGAAGGATTAAGATTTTTTAATAGAAGCAATTTACAAATCTGTTCAATTTTCTGGCACCAGTTTATTTAAAAAAAAAAAAAGTTTTCCACCGGCGTACCCCTATATATATATATATATATAAATAAAAGTTTTTTCCTGGATAACCCCTTTAAAGGGGTACGCCGGTGGAAAACTTTTTTTTTTTTTCTTAAATAAACTGGTGCCAGAATATTTAACTGATTTGTAAATTGCTTCTATTAAAAAATCTTAATCCTTCCAGAACTTATTAGCTGATGAATACTACATAGGAAATTCAATTCTTTTTAGAACACAGAGCTCTCTGCTGACAACACGAGCACAGTGCTCTCTACTATGGAGATTTTCTTAAAATGGACAGAGATGTCAGCAAACATATGCTGCTCTGGACAGTTCCTAAAATGGACAGAGATGTCAGCAGAGAGCACTGTGCTCGCGATATTAGCAGAGAGCACTGAGTTCCAAAAAGAAAATAATTTCCTCTGTAGTATTCAGCAGCTAATAAGTACTGGAAGGATTAAGATTTTTTTTTATATAAGTAATTTATAAATCTGTTTAACTTTTTGGCACCAGTTGATTTAAAAAAAAAAAAAAAAAAAGTTTAAAACGTATTCCCTATCCATAGGATAGGGCCTGACACTTCCCGGTGAACCCTCCTATAATGCACCTTCTAGTGGATATGCTGAGATTCTGACCAGGGCTTTTTTGTCTTGATCAGCACTTTCTAAACAGGGTGCCTCCGGCTGTTGCAAAACTACAACTCCCAGCATGCCCGGACAGCCTTTGGCTGTCCGGGCATGCTGGGAGTTGTAGTTTTGCAACAGCTGGAGGCACCCTGGTCGGGAAACACCGATCTAGATAATGCTGCAGTACCACTGAAAAAATAAAACTGGAATGAGCCCTCTATACAATAGGACAAGCCTGTCAAACTTTTTTTCACAGCAGTATTATTTTCACAGCAGCCTGTGATTGTTTATCCCCTTTCAGAGCTGTACCCATCCAAACACAATGATAGACTTTGTGCATGCTCCTTATTACTTACATTTTTTGCAACGATACCTGAGCTCTCCATTGTCCTTGGTAACATGCGTCAATGTGTAACCCTAGACTTGCAAAACAGGGCATCAAATTCTGGCATATGGCCGTCTCCTCATGCATAGCCATGCATAGGTATCTACAACAACATGCAGATTCCGTATAATCTCCTGGTACGGTTTTAGGGATATCTTTCTTGCTCTACCTGTGTGCAGCATCGGATGTGTCTCGCATCCTATAATTTTATTAGCTTGCTAGTGGACTGGTTAGACAGGCAGCTCTTTGAATCCTGCAGAAACAGGCCTGGTGATCTGACAGCTGACACTACGCTGTTTAACACATTCCCTTATATAAGGTCTCACCGAACAAGCACGACAGGTGACAGACGACAACATGCTGAACTGCTATCTTTATCTGCACCAACCAGTACCGCACGGCTCCTGGACAGGTCTGTATTGATAGTGCGGAGACAAAGGATAAATCACATATGGCAGGGGTGCTCTTTCCTTACCTGGCTTCCTTTGAAGACATAGTAGGTGAAGCCCATCCAAGACATCTGGCACATGCAGGGCAGAATTTCTGGCAAATATCACTGCCATGCATCAATGCACATGTACAAGAAATGCTAGGAATGGATTTTTTTTTGTTTAGTAAAGGAGTACTCCGGCTTAGGGAAATTTATCCCCTATCCGCAGGATAGAGGGTAAGTGTCAGATCGTGGAGGGGTCCCGGCTCTCCCTATGAATGGCCAACACCCCCCCTCTATGTATCTCTAGTGGAGAGGCGGAAATACCCGAGAACAGCACTCCAGCTCTCCCACAGAATTGCATGAAGGGTGCGTGTTGGACACCAGCTCTTTTCATGCAGAGAGCCGGGGCGCAGTACGAGAGCAGTCGGAACACCGCCCCCCCCCCCCCCCCCAACACTTATTCCCTATCCTTCGGGTTAGGGAAATCCATCCCCTATTCTGAGTACTCCCTTAATGATTATAAAGACCTTTACCAGTTAAGATTAGCGGAAAAATTATTTTAGCCACTTAAACAGAATGATTATTGGTAACTATTATTAAAGATGCATTAAAGGCACTTTCACATAAGTGAGCAAAAGTGCGGTTTTACTGAAGCTGATGTCGCCAAGTTGGACGTAAACATTTTCTTAGAACTGGGAATAAAAACCATGTAGACAAAAATTTATCAAGTTCAACCTATATCCCTATTGTGTCTCTACCTGGTTGATTCAAAACCCTTCTGAGGCTGATGCCAATTGGCCCATACCAAGGGAAAAATTTCCTTCCTAACTACAAATATGGCATCAGAATAAATCATCCCTGGATCAACGTTCTGTCCCTATAAATCTAGTATACATAACATGTAATCATACCTGTAATTAATCTTCAGGAACACGTCCGGGCCCCTTTTGAACTCTTATCGAGTTCATCATGACCACCTCCTCTGACAGAGTTCCACAGTCTCACTGCTCTTACAGTAAAGAACCCCCATCTGTGCTGGTGTAGAAACCTTCTTTCCTCTAGACGTAGAGGATGTCCCCTTGTTATAGATACAGTCCTGGGTATAAATAGATCATGGGAGAGATCTCTGTACGGCCCCCTGATATATTTATACATAGTTATAAGTTCTCCCCTAAGACTTTTTTTTTCTAAACTAAATAACCCTAAATCTGATAATGACTAGAAAACTGAGGCTGCAACTGCGGCAAAATCACAACAAAAACTGCAATGTAAATACCTGCATTTCTCTGTGGTTCAGCAACAGGGCGGCAAAGGCTGCTGTGTGTGCTATGTTGCCTTTTTGCCATATCTATAGTCAGCGTAAGATGGATCTGATCTTTCCACGGATATAAGGATCGCAGATGATGACTGATTGTGCTCGGTCAGAAGACATTTTTACTGATGACTACTATACAGTACAAAAATGCAGAATCGTATATTACGTGTATCAGCTTAGTAAGCTAATGTAAAAAAAAAAAAAAAGACTGATGGTCCCCAAGGACTATGAACTGTTGCTGGAGCTGTGGGGGCTGAAAACTGTGCCTAGTAAAAGGTGATTAGAATTTCACTGCACATAAGACAAATATTCAGTATGATCGGCTTTCTCTATTGTAGGGGCACATTTCTGATCATTTCATGGCATAAGAAACGCATTTACGATTTTCAATTCAGTTTCCTTGGGTTTTCCCACTACAGAAAGTAATGACATATTGAAAGGGATATACCACTACTTACTAACTGGTGGACATGACAGCTGTGACCCCCACATCACTGGTTAAGCACTGCAGCCCCTTCCTAATTTTTTCCTGCATACTGACACTTCAGACCTTCCACTACAAAACAGCCATATATACTTGTATGGAGCAATGCTGCAGTTACCTGAAGAGCATATTAGGAATATATGTGGGTCGCAGAGGTTTTGTTTCCCCTTGATCAAACTATATTGGCATAACCTTGCAATAGGTCAGAACATTAAAGTGGAGGGCAGAAAGGGATTGAAAGTATAAATGTATGGTGCAGCTGGCCAGTGATCCCAGCCACTTAAAGGGAACCTGTCATGACTATGAAGATACCTGAACCACGAGTCTTAATGGTAGTCCCCAATGGCTTCTGTCTGCCCCACTGGCCTTGACTGCTAAATATCTCCCTATACCCGAACTGAAGAGATCTATCAATCATGATTATTTGTGCTTGAGGCAGCATGAAAGCAATGTCAGGTTCCCTTTAACCCCTTAGATGCTATGATCAACCCCATCATCCCCCCTCCCATAAACTAACATTGAGGGGGCGGGGCGTGATGTCACGAGGGGGTTGGCGACCCCCGAAGCCAGCGCCAGCATTCGGAATTAAATGTTCCGAACACTGGGGAGTGGAGTACCCCTTTAAGACAGAGGAAAGCGGGCCCTTGTCGTGGCAGCCAGGGGCCTAATGAACAGTTCCAAATCTGCCACTCCTATTAAGCCTTAAAAGGATGCCTTACACTAAAAGGCTTAATATGAAAGTAATACAGGATATATATAAAGAGAGGAAAAGAATATTACCAAAGATTCTTAAAAATTATATGTGCCAGACAGTGACAGGAATGTTGGTCGGGATCGCTATATTTCTCCAAGGTACCTGTCATTTATAGCTACCAGGTTTAAGGAAGATCATATCTCATCCTAGAAAAGTCAGATAGCCAAAAGATCTGAGAAATCAAGGAATAGTTGAATCCCTAGCAGACCATAGCTGCTCAGGACTTAGGTAAAGTCTGTTTTTGCAATTAATTTTTATGTAATGAAAGCTAGGTTGGTACTGGGACATTCCATTCCCTTCATGGCCATTTAAGGCCAAAATCAGCCCAGGTGCTAAAGACAGCCTGCTGCTGGGTGAGGCTGTGAGGATGTCTGTAATAATAAAATAACAATAAAGAGACATATTGATGTGCGCAAATAACAAATTTGATGACTTTTGTTAGGTGGCTGGTAGTAAGCCACCTGTATAGCTAGGGAAGATTATTGTATAGTTAGTGCTTGGACAAGCAGGAAATTATTTGGGCATTAGTGTGAAGGCTGTATTTTTTGTTTGCTGAAAAATAAAAACAAAAGAAGCCATATCACTACTAAAAGATACCAAAGAAGACATTAAAGGGGTATTCCGGGCAAAAACATCTTATCTCCTATCAAAAGGATAGGGGATAAGATGTCTGATCGCTGGGTGCCCACCGATGGGACCCCCCGCGATCTCCCTGCAGCAGCTTGCATTCTATGAGTAGCTGTGCCTGCAGTTTCGGAAACCACCGGGCTTCCGAGACGGAGACATGACGTCACGCCACACCCCCTCCATTCACGTCTATGGTGGCGTGACGTCACGTACCAGTCTCGGAAGCCCGGCGGTTTCCGAAACTGCAGACACAGCTAAGCATAGAATGCGGGCTGCTGCAGGGAGATCGCGGGGGGTCCCAGCGGCGGGCCCCCCGCGATCAGACATCTTATCCCCTAACCTTTCGATAGGGGATAAGATGTTTTTGCCCGGAATACCCCTTTAAGATATTGTGGGCATATAGGGGGACATTTATCGAAACCTGTCCAAAGGAAACGTTGCTGAGTTGCCAATAGCAACCAATCAGATCACTTCTTTCATTTTGTATAGGCCTTTTCAAAAATGAAAGAAATGATCTGATTGGTTGCTATGAGCAACTGAGCAACTTTTCCTCTGGGCAGGTTTTGATAAGTCTCCCCCATATTTCTTACTTACAACTAGTATTTCATTCACTAGTAGGGCACATTCACACTGCCATCATTTCAATGTCTTCACATCTGCATCTGAGAACTAGGAAAGGTGTCCTTCCTCACTTGTCATCCATTCGTGTTTTTGTTAAAAGCCGGATGCTTATCCTTTCTTTGTCTGGGATCTCTTCCCACTTTCCCTGCTTTTCTATAAAAATAAAAACTTAAAAACGAAAATGAGGCGAAGAAAAAAAACCATAACTGACCACATCTATCAAAGGCTGAGCTTTTACAGAAGCAGGAAATATGCAGCTTCTCGAGGTTGGAAAATCTCCCAAATTAAAGGCACTTGCAGGAAAAATAAATAATATAACATAATGAAATAAATAAATATCGGAATGTCTGAAAAAAATATGTTTTAGGCGTCACTATTACAATGCGATTTGTGGTTGATTGAAGAGGAATATGGGATTTTTTGTAATACAAAGCCGCATACAAATAAAACTCCATATGAAAATGACGCCATTATCTACCACGGATGAGTGAACAATAATTGAAATAAAATAGTCTTCTTATAATCCCACTTGGCAAACTTCAATATAGTTCCATACCTTGTACACTTGTCACTCACTATCTGCTAGAACAGTGTTTCCAAACCAGGGTGCCTCCAGCTATTGCAAAACTACATCTCCCAGCATGCCCGGACAGCCGTTGGCTGTCCGGGCATGCTGGGAGATGAAGTTTTGCAACAGCTGGAGGCACCCTGGTTGGGAAACACTGCTAGCATGAGTAAACACTAGATTTCTCCAAGCCTTCCCCACATAAGATGCTGATGTCACTCTGCTACCTTGGGCACGCTGCCAATCTCAGACACTGGCCACAAGACCCCTTTGTAACAGGCGAGAAATGACTAGCGGGTAGCATTCGTACGCACAATGCACGGCACACGCGGCAGTCACACTAATATTATCTCCATTAGTTTGCAGGGAAGATAATCCACACGTACAGACGCCGTAATTACCACATTAGAAAATCACAGTAGGTTTCTGATAGCAGATCATAAAGAAAGAAAGTAGGTGAGCAGAATGACACATGAACGTTAATACTCTTATCAGATATCTGCTGCTAAAAAAGGATTGTGGACGTTCTGCTAGGATTCACTAACTACACCAAGATAACTCATCCTAGAACTAATCGTATGAAATACTTTCGTCTTTACAGTGTTGTATGTGCTGACAACAAATTCACACAAAAATTATCAATGGAAATCACATTTATGAACCCATGGAGGTCTGGATATGGAGTCACACTCAAAATCAAAGTGGAAAACCACACTACAGGCTGATCCAAATGTATGTAATGTCCTTAAAACAAGTCAAAATGAGGTTCAGTAGTGTGTGGCCTCCACGTGACCCGTATGACCTCCCTACAATGCCTGGGCATTCTCCTGATGAGGTGGGGGATGGTCTCCTGAGGGATGTCCTCCCAGACCTGGACTAAAGCATCCGCCAACTCCTGGACAGTCTGTGGTGCAATGTGGCGATGGTGGATAGAGTGAGACATGATGTCCCAGATGTGCTCAATTGGATTCAGGTCTGGGGAATGGGCGGGCCAGTCCATAGCATCAATGCCTTCCTCTAGCAGGAACTGCTGACACACTCCAGCCACATGAGGTCTAGCATTGTCTTACATTAGGAGGAACGCAGGGCCAACTGCACCAGAATATGATCTCACAAGGGGTCTGAGGATCTCATCTCGGTACCTAATGGCAGTCAGGCTACCTCTGGCAAGCACATGGAGGGCTCTGCAGACCCCCAAAGAAATTCCACCCCACACCATTACTGACCCACCGCCAAACCGGTCATGCTGGAGGATGTTGCAGGCAGCAGAACGTTCTCCACAGCGTCTCCAGACTCTGTCACGTTTGTCACATGTGCTCAGTGTGAACCTGCTTTCATCTGTGAAGAGCACAGGGCACCAGTGGTGAATTTGCCAATCTCTGTGTTCTCTGGCAAATGCCAAACATCATGCATGGTGTTGGGCTGTAAGCACAACCCCCACCTGTGGACGTCGGACCCTCATACCACCCTCATGGAGTCTGTTTCTGACCGTTTGAGTGGACACATGCGCATTTGCGGCCTGCTGGAGGTCATTTTGCAGGGCTCTGGCAGTGCTCCTCCTGCTCCTCGTTGCACAAAGGTAGAGGTAGCGGTCCTGCTGCTGGGTTGTTGCCCTCCTACGGCCTCCTCCACATCTCCTGATGTACTGGCCTGTCTCCTGGTAGCGCCTCCCTGCTCTGGACACTACGCTCACAGACACAGCAAACCTTGCCACACCTCGCATTGATGTGTCATCCTGGATGAGCTGCACTACCTGAGCCACATGTGTGGGTTGTAGACTCCGTCTCATGCTACCACTAGAGTGAAAGCACCGCCAGCATTCAGAAGTGTCCAAAACATTAGCCAGGAAGCACAGGAACTGAGAAGTGGTCTGTGGTCACCACCTTCAGAACCACTCCTTTATTAGGGGTGTCTTGCTAATTGCCTATAGTTTCCACCTGTTGTCTGTTCCATTTGCACGACAGCAGGTGAAATTGATTGTCAATCAGTGTTGCTTCCTGAGTGGACAGTGTGATTTCACGGAAGTGTGACTGACTTGGAGTTACATTGTGTTATTTAAGTGTTCCCTTCATTTTTTTTGAGCAGTGTAGTTTAACCAGGACTGCACTGTAAGTAATGTCATCTATTTCCAAAAGTATGTATATTTAGGGAAGGGACAAACCTTGTTGCATTTAAAAGGGGTTATCCAGGAAAAAATTAACTTATATATATATATATATATATATATATAGCAAAATAAAGAGGTTTGGGGAGCACCGTGAAGAAGGATTCCAGATCCACGTGGGTGCCAAGCTCCGGGAACAGACCAATTCCCACGAAGTATAAGAAAGAAGCGGCACTCCGGCTTGTAAGTGAAACAATCACAAAATGTATTCACACATCTGTGCAGGCAACGTTTCGGTTCGACAATAGAGCCTTTCTCAAGCAAGATATATATCTCAACTGGTTTCAGAAAGTTAAACAGATTTGTAAGTTACTTCTATTAAAAAATCTTAATCCTTTCAGTACTTATGAGCTGCTGAAGTTGAGTTGTTCTTTTCTGTCTAAGTGCTCTCTGATGACACCTGTCTCAGAAATTGTCCAGAGTAGAAGCAAATCCCCATAGCAAACCTCTTCTACTCTGTGCAGTTCCCCAAACAGACAGAGATGTCAGCAGAGAGCACTGTTGTCAGACAGAAAAGAACAACTCAACTTCAGCAGCTGATAAGTACTGGAAGGATTTAAAACATTTTTAATAGAAGTAATTTACACATTTGTTTAACTTTCTGAAGCCAGTTGAGAGATATATATATATATATATATAAAAAAAATCCTGGAATACCCCTTTAAGTCTTGCATTCAACTCACACGATCAAAAAATGTGTGCAATTTGTCTGTATCTCATTGTTTATTAAAGTAACACGACTATTCTACGACTGGGATTTGGCTGAGGGTTGAGTGCAATCTAGAAAATGCAACAACCATCAAAAAAATTAAATAAATTAAAAAAATCAATAATCAATGACTTGCGCCACAAGTCAAACGTGACCTACATTCTAATTCAAATAGATGACTGGGCCAGCACATAAAGTTAAAAGTCCTTTATTCTTTACTAACACATTTTAGAAAATGAATTATTTTGGAATCTAAACATAGCCTTAAATGGGTTAAACCACTGTTTATATTCGCTAGCTTATACAGATATTTAATGATTTCTAGTGCCTGAAAAAAAGTCCCAGAGTTCTAAGAAAAACCCTTAAAGGGGTACTCCGGTGCTCAAGCGTTCTGAACATTTTGTTCAGAATGCTCGGGGCTGGAGGCCGTGATCGTGAGGTCATGGCCATGCCCACACGTGACATCACACCACGCCCCCTCCATTCATGTCTATGGGAGGGAGCATGTCGGCCGGCGTGGCCGTGACATCATGACCACTGCCACAGGAACCTGGCGTTTGTTTAGAATGCCGGGTGCAGTGTGAATCCCAGCAGTCAGACATCTTATCCCCTATCTTAGGGGGTAAGATGTCTAGCAGCAGAGTACCCCTTTAAATTGTATTCTGTCCATAAAATGGCTTCCTCTCATGTCAGCTACAGGTCAGCAATGACAAAAAACACCATCACAGAACATGCCCAGTATGTAAGCATTGTCCTAGAACACAATATTTATTCCAATATGGGTCCACTGGTACATGGCAACATGTGACCAAACTGGTTCTCAATGCTCCTGTACCACCGTACCCCCAGCATACATGTGTTCCTTTCATTTTATAGGTGCAGATTCAAGAACCCACATCAGATATTTGCGGCACATTCTGTGGATATGCCATAAATGTTCCAGATAAGGAATCCTTTAAAGGGGTACTCCACTGCCCAGTGTTCATAACTAAGGCTAGGTTCACACTGCAGAATCTCCAGGCAGAAAGTTTCTGCCCGGAGATTCCGAGTGCGTCCAGCGCCGACTGAATCAGTCGGCGGTAGGACCGTGCAGACAATGCAGTCTCCAATAGACTGCAATGTGTTCTGTGAGTATTTCTGCCTGAAAAATTTGC
The DNA here is from genome assembly GCF_029499605.1 of Hyla sarda. Lineage (NCBI taxonomy): Eukaryota > Metazoa > Chordata > Amphibia > Anura > Hylidae > Hyla > Hyla sarda. Next base: position 175,695,420 of record NC_079196.1, on the reverse strand, counting down.
CAAAGCGGAATTGCAGGTGGAAATTCCGTAGAGTGAACCTAGCCTAAATGTTCCAAATGCCATATTTGGTTCTGTGGGGGTCGGCCACGACCCTCGTGATGCCTCCTCAATGCAAGTCTATGGGAGGGGGCGTGACAGCCGTCAAGCACCCTCCCATTGACTTGCATTGAGGGCCCCTCCCATTCACTTGCATTAAGGGGGCATGGCCGTGGTATCACAAGGGGTGTGGCCGACCCCCGCAGCGCAAAAACAGCATTCGGAACATTTAGTTCTGAACGCTGACCAGTGGAGTACCCCTTTAAGGTTCTTTCCACACTGTTTTGCAGCATCCACTGAAGTAAAAAGTAATCACAAGCTCCCCATGTGTACCTCTGATGGATGCCTGCACATAGACATACAATGGCAACTGTAACCAATATGATCCAATCACAGATGCTTCTACATGAAATAGCACAGTCTTCTGAAGTAGTCCATTCAGCAAACAAATAACGGTACACCGAGATACATAGCAGTCTAACAGGGTCCTAAATGACAATCTTTTGGCCTCCACTGGAGAAATAGGGGCCTATGGATATATTTGATGTATGCACTGGGAGTTTTCCCAAGCATAAGGCAAATGTACACTGCTTATGCAGAGCAAAAATAAAGATATGTTACCATTGCTCATGGATCTGCCCTTTGTCTTTAAGAGGTTCTGTCACGATTAATTTAACTTTTAAGAAAAGAAAAGCTTTTAAAGAGAAGCAGATGAAACAGAGTTTGTGCACATGGCTGGAGGTACACCATAAGGATGCAGGCCGCCTAGATAGCCCATCAGCATAGTACTTATATCATCAGCTCGTGTGCCTCTTAGCGATACAGTTACAAGTCTTTTTGTGAATTCCAGGCATGGAGACTGGATCGCAGAGGGCGGCGAGGAGAAGGCAGAACCTTCAGGCTGCAGACGCGGATCGGATTTCCTCATTGAGGCCTCCACCCGCCTGTGCAACATTTGTTTAATAACCAGCGACACATGTCTAAGGTTCCTTCACATTCTTTTGGCATAAGGAACAAATATATCAAACACAATGGGCCTCATTTACTAAGAGTGTTAGGTTTTTACTAGTGTGAAATGTTGTTTAAGACTTGAAGGATTCCACTCTATTTAATATGGGGATAACAGATTTACAAGTCGGAAAAAATTTCTAGGTGGAAATTTGCCCCCATTTATTCTCAGGATTTTCTGTGAATTCAATAGTAAATAGTTTGGGTTGTGAAACCTTTTGGGCCGGCCACGCCCCCTTTCCAGCTTTTCACAATGCAATGTCGGGTTAGTTGGATTTTCCTGGTGCACACTGTCAGACGTGTCTCAGAAACTATGCGCCAAAATAACTTGGAAAAAAACGACAAAAACTAGTGGGTTTTAGCATAGTAAATGAGGGCCAATATGTTATACACATTTGCAAAATATGAGCAATATGTGAAGGGGGCTGGGGACGGGACTCCTTACACTCCACCAAAAAGACAGCAGTCATGGTCAGTATTGCTTTATTGATTCCTACTTACACCGTACCGTAGTAAATCCATTTACACATAAACATTGGTCCCTGAGAAGCACGACTTGTGTGAAGATTTTTAGCTACTTTCACACAGTGTTCTGGTACTGGTGTATATAGGAAAAGTAACCACAGACCCCAATATCCAATGGACCCCAAAAGTGTGTCATTTTAACATATCTTTCAAGGGTATACGTCAATTCATGCTGCATGGAAAATATACCATCAAGACCCCACACTCAAAATCAACTACTAGGGATCCATACACACGTATCCTCTATCTTTGGGATTGGGGATGAGTGTTCACAGCTGGACAACCCCTTAAAGGCGTACTCCACCCCAAGGCATCTTATCCCCTATCCAAAGGATAGAGGATAAGATGTCAGATCGCTGGGGTCCCGCTGCTGGGGACCCCGGGGATCGCTGCTGCAGCACCCCGCTATCATTACCGCGCAGAGCGAGATCGCTCTGCACGTAATGACGGGCAATACAGGGGCCGGAGCATCGTTTCGTCATGGCTCCGCCCCTCATGACGTCACGACCCGCCCCCATCAATACAAGTCTATGGGAAGGGGGTGTGGCGGTCTTCACGCCCCCTGCCATAGACTTGCATTAAGGGGACGGGCCGTGATGCCATGAGGGGCGGAGCCATGACGAAACTATGCTCCGGCCCCTGTATCGCCTGTCATTACGCGCAGAGCGAACTCGCTCTGTGCAGTAATGATGGCGGGGTGCCGCAGCGGCGATCCCCGGGGTCCCCAGCAGCGGGACCGCGGCGATCTAACATCTTATCCCCTATCCTTTGGATAGGGGATAAGATGCCAGGGGCGGAGTACCCCTTTAAACATTAAAAAGGTTACTCCGCCCCTAGACATCTTATCCCCTATCCAAAGTATAGGGGATAAGATGCCTGATTGTAGACGGTCCCGTTTGTATAGAACGCTGGGTGCGGGCGGCAGGAGTTGTGACGTCACAGCCACGCCACTCGTGACATCATGCCCCGCTCCCTCAATGTAAGTCTATGGGAGGGAAAGTGGTGGCAGACACGCCCCCTCCCAAAGACATGCATTGAGGGAGTATGGCACGACGTCACAAGGGACGTGGCCGTGACATCACGACCCCCGCTGCCCGCTACAAGCATTCGTAACAAAATGTTCTGAATGCTGGGGCAGCAGAGTACCCCTTTAATGTCTATGTATGACTGGAGCCATATGTTGGCATCTGTCGTAGATATACATATACCTCGGGGAATACTCCAACATATTGCCCTGAAAATAACAAATAACCCCCTATAAAAAAAAATTTTTTAAAAGCAACCAATCAGGCAAGCAGCTGATTTTGCATGGAATTTTTTAGCAGCAGTGTATTATGTTGTGTCTGAGGTGCACAGTTTTTGTTTTTCTGTGTCCAGACAAAGTAGAGAGGCAGTGGCATTGTCTGGGGGGAGGCATGCCGTAAACATTACATAGGGCAGGCATTGTTGTCCTGTGCTCCTAGCAACTGATGGGCAGCCTGACCTTTCACAAAGGAAAACACAGAGCCGCTCTGAGGCATCATTGCTATTTACTACATGAACACATTACTGCCGTGTGACAGGCCGCACCTCTGTTACTACATCACATAAGGGCTATAAAAAGTTTCAGGACTGTTCAGAAAGGACAGCAGTTTTACGATAATCGGTAGACCGTCATAACTGCGCACATTATCAAAAAAAAAAATGCAAACGCCACATATTCTACAGAAATACCAAATGTAAGAATGAAGTCTGGGTTGACTTGGGCATTGTCTACTTTCTCCAGCTCACCTCGTACATGCGGACCATGGATGATTCATGATATTGCGATGTTGGCCTCGATCCGCATGTCTAATTTAAGATCAACACTGTACACAGATAAAAACCACACAAACATGCCAAGAGCTGACTTTTTACTCAGTGGCAGGAGAATGCCAGCTGCTTTGTAAGATTTCACACGCGCACACACCTCTAATCCATTCTCTATGTAAAGGAGTGCCAAACACAATGTCATCTGCCAACAACCTTATGTTAATAAGGCCTGACAGATCCTCACCTAAAGACTGCCATGGTGGGCAACAAGAATCACGCCCCCTCCCATAGACTTGCATAGCGGGGGGAGGGTGACGTCACACAGGGGCGGAGTCGTGACATCACGATACTCCGGCCCCGTGGTCGCCACCTGGCTGTTTGCGAGCTGGCACTGTGGCGCGCAGCTCAAACAGATGGGTGGTGAATACAAGATTGCAGGGGTTCCCCCCTTTAAAGGGGTTCTCCGCTGCTCAGAGTTTGGAACAAACTGTTCCAAACGCTGGAGCCGACGCCGGGAACTTGTGACATCATAGCCCCACCCCCTCAATGCAAGTTTATGGGAGGGGGCATGTTGGCTGTCACGCCCCTCCCATAGACTTGCATTGAGGGGGCGGGGCTATGGCATCACGAGCTCCCGGCTCCAGCGTTCGGAACAGTTTGTTCCAAATGCTGTGCAGCGGAGTACCCCTTTAATTTCCATCATATGTAATTTAAAAAATTGTAAGGACTTCAAATGCATTACAAAACATCGAAAATATTAGCTGACTGCAGATGCCCCTGCTATGCAGAACAGAGAACAAGAATGAGCTTAAAGGGGCTTTCCAGAACAGGCCAGAGATTTTCTTAGTCAGCTGGTGACACATCCACAATAGATAAAAAAAAAAAAGTCAAACCAATCGCCTTTTGCTAAAGCAATAAATGAAACAAATATATGAAATGGTCAAAGAAGTAAAGTCGCCTTTCACCATTCCGGCTAGACTCCAGCTCCTTCCTCAGCTGTGTGGAGTCCTCTACAGTACAGGAGCTGCTGCTCCCGGAAGGTACACACTGATGATCCTACATGATAAGATGCAATAGGAAGATAGGAGTTATCCTCGGAGACGCTTTGAAGTTGTGTTTTCCCAGTACAATCCAATCCTCCCCCAGCATCTCTGCATGGTGAATTATGGAGAACCTCGACTATACATGTATATTAGTTGTCTTCTCTTTGGCCCTATAGTTATAAGTGACAGATGATAATTATGTTACCATTATGTTATATAGACATTGTATATTTACATTAAAGGGGTACTCCAGTAGAAAACATTTTTAAATTAAAAAAAAAATATTAATCCTTCCAGTACTTCTCAGCTGCTGTATGCTCCAGAGGAACAGTGTAGTTCTTTCCAGTCTGACCACACTGCTCTCTGCTGACACCTCTGTCCATGTCAGGAACTGTCCAGACTAGGATAGGTTTGCTATGGGGATTTTCTCCTGCTCTGGACAGTTCCTAAAATGGACAGAGGTGTCAGCAGAGAGCACTGTGGTAAGACAGAAAGGAAAGAAAGATTTTAAATAGAAGTAATTTACAAATATGTTTAACTTTCTGGCACAAGCTGATTTAAATAAAATTGTCTTCCACTGGAGTACCCCTTTAGGACCACCCGCAGAGCCGGATACATTTGGTTAGATATGCTGATCCACTGTGATTGCCATAGACATACAGCTCTGTTCACAATGCATTAATGATGCCAATACACCTTTAACAGCCGTTGTCCGAATATTCCCCAGCTTCAATCTGTTATGTATCCGAAAACAAAAGTTTTGGGTAGTAGAAATTCAACATGCCTGATCCTTCTGTCCCCTGACATAATCTGTCAAGGGAGAAGTGGGAGGCCCCATTTACTTTAGACGTTGAGCAGGGTAGTCAGTGGGGTAGTCTGACTTTTTACTAGGATCTCTGAAGGTTTCCTCTTTAATAGAGGGCTGCAATGTATCCTACTAAACACGGAAATAGTGGGACACAATGTTAAAGGGGTAGTCCAGTGGTGAAAAACTTATCCCCTATCCTAAGGATAGGGGATAAGTTTGAGATCGCGGGGGGTCCGACCGCTGGGGCCCCCTGCGATCTCTCTGTACGGGGCCCCGGCTCTCTGCCGAGATAGCGGGTGTCGACCCCCGCACGAGGCAGCGGCCGCCACGCCCCCTCAATACATCTCAATGGCAGAGCCGGAGATTGCCGAAGGCAGTGCTTCGGCTCTGCCATATAGTGGTAAGGAGGGGGCGTGTCGGCTGCCGTTTCGTGCGGAGGTCGACACGCCCCCTTCCCGCGGGCTGTCGGGGCTCCGTACAGGAGATCGCGGGGGGCCCCAGGGGTCGGACCCCCCGCGATCTGCAACTTATCCCCTATCCTTAAGATAGGGGATAAGTTGTAAACCACTGAGTCACCACTGGACTACTCCTTTAAAGGGGTATTCCAGGCAAAACCGTTTTTTTATATATATCAACTGGCTCCGGAAAGTTAAACAGATTTGTAAATGACTTCTATTAAAAAATCTTAATCCTTCCAATAGTTATTAGCTTCTGAAGTTTTCTGTCTAACTGCTCAATGATGATGTCACGTCCCGGGAGTTGTGCATGATGGGAGAATATCCCCATAGGAACTGCACAGCTCCCGGGACGTGAGTCATCAGAGAGCAGTTAGACAGAAAACAACAACTCAACTTCAGAAGCTAAAAACTATTGGAAGGATTAAGATTTTTTTTTAATAGAAGTAATTTACAAATCTGTTTAACTTTCCGGTGCCAGTTGATATATAAAAAAAAGTTTTGGCCCGGAATACCCCTTTAATAATAGCATACTACACTATTCCATACCACAAAAATGAATACTAATGTATACTATCCCCACGGAGACCAAAAAAACATTTTGTGGGGCAGACTGGGCGACCGCACAGTGCTGGTAGCAGAGACCGACAAGGCAGTGGGGAATAGCTGCACCCATATGGTATGAAAAAGTAGGTAAGTAGGGGTTAATAAATGGGAGCGTGGCAGCAGCTGCTATGTGTACTTGTATAGTGTCTCAGTACAGGCAGCGTTAAAAACACCCCAGGGATTTTATACGCCCCACCCCCTCATGCAATATCATGGGAACGGGATCAGATCCCCCCCAACCTATAAGATTTAGCACATACTTAAAAAACAGCCATTTCTCATCCGGTCACAGGTACTCTTTATAGGGCCACTCCAATTATTCAGTCCCACGTCTCAGTTCAGCATGGAGAGACATTGCTGAGGCAACTGTATGGCACCCAGCGAGTTCAATGCACGAGCCTTGTTCTTCAGGTTTACAATGGTTTCATACTACAAAAATATGCAGATTAATTCAGACTTTAGACCATATGACCCACTGTGGGGGGAGGGACCCAATCTCTGTACAGTGCTGTAGAATATGTTGGTGCTATAAAAACAATTGACAAAACAAAGAGCTTCTATGGGACCTAAACATAAATGAGCTATCCATAGGCTGGTACATTAATGTATTGTCAGAAAATGGTGACCTACGTGATATTTTGTGAGCTGAGGGAAGTGGCCACTGTTTGTTCCCATTCAATCATATATTAGGGTTACAAACATATGAGGCGGAAACATAAACTAGTTCCTGCCTATTGTTTGTTTAAAAATGTATACGTGGAGGTGTGTAAACTCCATATGTTAATGCGCCTTGAACATTTTCCAGGCAGCATTAGGGTTGCACCTGTGAGGCCATGCACCTATATCAGCCAACTTGGGTGGGGCTTGTAGCCTCTCTCCCCCCTTCCATTGTATGTGTGCTCAGCCACGCTGGAGGGAACTGGGAGCAGGCTGCATGTCGGCCTAGTGCTGCTGTAATTGCCCACTGGCCCCTGGTTTTTGCTTTTCACGCACAGGTAGGTTAGCGTTAGGTCCCGTGCCATCTGAGAAACCTTGGCGTTGGTGTGCGGGCTCTGGTGTGTCCTTCATATAAGGATACACTGGCGAATGTCTCAATTTTAACATCAGTGTTGAGGGATAGCCAATGTCACTGTATACATCTATCACAGTAGTGCACCTAAATTTCTGTATTGTATTATTCTAACTGTTACACATCCACACCGTTTATCTGGTGTAGGATTCTATTGTGGCGCTTGTAGTCCGCTGCAGGCATCCTCCATTGTATGCATTTTTATGCTGGGGATCGCCCCTAGCAACGGACTACAAGGGCAGGATCTGCTCCCCCAGTATAAACTGCATTTGGGGTTGAGCACCTCCAGCCATTTGAGACCACGTTTTTTGTTGTTGTTTAGTTACTGCCTATGGCAACAAACTGGGTCCCTGGGCCTGACAAGATGCATTTGTGAAGAGATTCCTAATATCGGCATTCACCCGCAGGAGCACAGGGTCAATCAATGCGTCTGATGCGTATTCCCTGGTGCTTCATTCTTTGCATATTTTGGCTGGACAAATGTAGAAAAACGTCCCAGTGTCCATTAATCTGAATCACAGAATGCAGTCTGCCCGATAGCATGAACAAATAAAGTTCATTGAAGAGGCTTAAAGGGGTACTTAAATCAACTGCTTGCAGAAAGTTAAAACATTTGTAAATTACTTCTATTAAAAAATCTTAATCCTTCCTGTACTTCTTAGCTGCTGAATACTACAGAGGAAATTCTTTTCTTTTTGGAATGCTCTGATGACATCACAACCACAGTTCTCTCTGCTGACGTTATTATAATAATAACACCTCTTTATTTATTGTTGTCCTTAGTGGGATTTGAACCCAAGTCCCCAGCACTGCAAGGCAGCAGTGCTAACCACTGAGCCACCATGCTGCCCTTAGCATACATCTGCTAAAATGGACAGAGATGTCAGCAGAGAGCACTGTGCTCGTGATGTCATCAGTGTTCCAAAAAGAAAGGAATTTCCTCTGTAGCATTCAGCAGCTAATAAGTACTGGAAGGATTAAGATTTTTTAATAGAAGTAATATACAAATATGTTTAACTTTCTGCCACCGGAGTACCCATTTAAAAAGGAAGAGGAAAAAAAGTAAGTCTAAAAACTTGTCAAAACACAACCTTCAGAAGTCCAAAGCTAAAGCCCCCACAATGTCCCAGCGTGAAGTTAGAAATGATAACCAAAGCCATATGGAGCACACACTACCCAGGGCCAAGCCAAGTCCGCCCACAGGCCTTTAAAACACAAAATCTGTAAGCAAATAATACAGTAACGCATCAGTATAGTCCATGTCTAGTCCAAATAGACATGCAAATGAAGGATGAGCAGCACAAACAATTTAGAGAACACACACAGCATTTTAATTTTTTTTTCAAAATCGCACCATGCTCAAGGTATGGCATTTTTTGGAGGACTTCTATAGGCAGAAAGTAATGGTAGAAAAAATGCCTTGTGTATAAGTTTATTGGAGTTTTCCCCCTGCAATTCATAAACAGAAATTCTTGAGACATGATAAAAGAATCAAATGACTTAAAAAAAGAAAAAAGCAGGGGATAAAATGCAATATGAAAAACGTGAAAGTTGTGTCTTTTCATACCCTTAAGCAGCTATGAGTAGTTGGGTAAATCATCAGACTTTGGAGACTTTAGGGTTACTAAATGACGCTATGGGGGCCTTAGAGTCTAGGGTTTAACTGTACGGATACTTGTCATAAATTTTCATTAAAGGGGTACTCCACTGGCCAGCATTAGGAAGTAAATGTTTGGAACGCTGTTTTCATGCTGCGACGGGTTGGCCACGCCCTTTGTGATGTCATGGTCACGCCCCCTCAATGCAAGTCAATGTGAGGGGGTGTGACAGCATGACATCACAAGGAGCGTGGCCGACCACCGCAGCGCGAAAACAGCGTTCCAAACATTTACTTCCTAATGCTGGCCAGTGGAGTACCCCTTTAATGAAAATGTATGACAAGTATCCGTACAGTTAAACCCTAGACTCTAAGGCCCCCATAGCGTCATTTAGTAACCCTAAAGTCTCCAAAGTCTGATGATTTACCCAACTACTCATAGCTGCTTGTACTTTGCTAATATGGAAGTAATACATAACTGACCCAAACAGCCACATCACTAGTCGTGCACCAAAATGTGGTGGTCACTTATGATGCATCAGGAGGGGCTCGAGCGAAAGCATTTTGCAAAAAAAGAGTTCGAGGGTGCTTTGCAGATTTTATGCTGAATGCAAGCTTTTGTTCTCTGTAAGCAACCATATTAGATATAGGAGAAGCTACCTGTAGGGTTTTCCAATGGGTTTACTTACAGGATAGGCAGTGAACATGTTATTCACTGAATAACAAACTTTTAAAATTTTCCAATATGTTGTCTATATATATATATATATATATATATACATATACACACACACACACACACACACACAGTATGGATGAAGGGGAGCACCGTGCTCAAGGGTTCCAGATCTGTGTGGGTGCTACAGCTTCAGGAACAGACCAAATCCCAAGTAATATCGAATGAAAAGTAGAAGCGGCACTCCAAAATATCAGTAAAGCGTGGGTTTATTCACACATCTGTGCAGAAAGCGAAGTTTCGGCTCGACAATAGAGCCTTTCTCAAGCATGAGAAAGGCTCTATTGTCGAGCCGAAACGTTGCTTTCTGCACAGATGTGTGAATAAACCCACGCTTTACTGATATTTTGGAGTGCCGCTTCTACTTTTCATTCGATAGATAACATATATATATATTTTTTTTTTTTTTTTTTTACAATTTCCAGGATCTCTAATCACGGCGATTTTTTGTTTCTGTCCATAGGATAGAAAAATCTGTCCTGGTCATGTGATGGTTAACCAGGTGCATGGCTTAGTATGAGACACAGCTCTCATACCTCTACTGTAACAAACCATGCACGTGTGTCCATGACATGACCGGGACTGATTTATATATCCTGGGAGTCTTAAAAAGAATGAGGATCTAATGCAGTAAATACATTGCAGAGCAGCATAATATCTCATTATACCATGAATAACCTTGCTGAAACCATAATACCCCTGTAAGTGTTGAAAGGCGCTGACTAGCACTTCCATAGCAGGACTCCTCACGATGTAATCCAGCGGGTGTGTTTAGTTTATCACTCCCCGTTTCCTGATGATGTGCACCACTTCTCATTTAGGACAGAACACACAGCGAGGTCTGATAAAGCTTTTTCCATTGGAAACCAGGCTAAAAATGGAATGTTTCCCACAAAGGATTGCTTAGGACTTGCCGTAGATTTAGTCTTGATTAGGATTCAGCACAGAATATGCAGACATCACTTGCAGCCAAGAAAAGAAATCAGTTCCATGTGTTGGGTTCGGCACATCAGCCGCACACTGGACAGCCTGGAGTCAAGTGACCCAGGCATGGAAGCCCCTCCAAAATCATAAGAGCATCTTTATATTAGAACAAGAAACAAAATTGTAAGACCTTGAGAGTCACCATTGCAAAAAAATGTCAGTTATGTAAAACATAGTCTTGGGGTAGCTGCAGGAGGCTGCCTGTAATCCTATAGAGGACTGCTTCCAGTTCTATTTTTAATATTCCTTCACTCAGGAGAAGTTAATGGGGTACTCCGCTGCTCAGCGTTTGGAGTGCTGGAGTTGGGAGCTCGTGACGTCATAGTCCCGCCACCTCATGACATCACGCCCCACCCCCTCAATGCAAGTCTATGGGAGGGGGCGTGACGCCTCATCATCTTAATACAGTCCGAGCTAAAGGACTGTGATAGATAGAAGACCTCAAGCTCTGTACAGCAGCTTTCAGTCTGTGTATTTATCTTTCAGTGAGGCTCTGTTCAGCTTTTAGTCTGTGTAGTTGTCAGCGAGGCTCTTTGCAGCTGTCAATCAAGCTCAGTGCAGAGAAACACTTCCTGAGCTTGGTCTCCTGCCATTACAAGCAGGAGACCAAAACCTGAGATTTTGACCAGACTGAATGTGTTCTGGCCAAGAAGGGAGACCCCCTGGTGGCCAGAAGTATACAGCAGAAAAACTAACAAAGGTTTTTTTGTTTTTCTTTATGGAAGTCACTTGCAAAAGTTATTTATTTGTCTCCTGTTTTGGACCAAGGAGATTTTTGTACATAGTCGTAGTGCTTTATGACATTGTTGACTGCCATAAGGATTTTCTATGCAGGTAACATTTCATTCAAAGGGGGTGTTCTTGGTTACAATAAAAGATGTCTGTTATTGGAGCCAAATAAAGTGGTACTGTTTTCGGAAGACAAAATGTAGGATCTTTATTCTAAACATGGACCACCGACAGGAACCTGTGTCTTTTCTGGCTTGTCAGACTTTTTAGCAGCTGTTTGCTACAGAGGAAAATCTTTATTTTTTTTAATTTCTTTTTTAACTTGTCCACAGTGCTCTCTGCTGACACCTGATGCCCATATCAGGAACTGTCCAGAGCAGGAGAAAATCCCCATAGCAAACCTATGCTGCTCTCAACAGTTCCTGACATGAACAGAGGTGTCAGCAGAGAGCACAGTGGACAACACAAAAAAGAAATTCAAAAAGTAAAGAATTTCCTCTGTAGCATACAGCTGCTAAAAAGTACTAAAAGGGAGTAAGATTTTTTAACAGAAGTAATTTACAAATCTGTTTAACTTTCTGGTACCAGTTCATTTAAAAAAAAAAAAAAAAAAAAAAAAAAAAAAAAAAAAGTTTTCCACCGGAGTACCCTTTTAACTCTCAGCATGCCCGGGCAGCCAATGGCTGTCTTGGCCTGCTGGGAGTTGAAGTTGTTAAACATCCGGAGGGCCACAGTTTGAGACCACTGTCATAGAGCATTGCCTAAAGATTCCATGCACAGCTGTATCTCCTCAATGATAACAAGTACCCCCGAGCGCTACTACGGTCAAATACTACTACTTTGAATCAAGAGGACAAATCATACACAGACCGGCATGTCGTAAAGAACCTTTTACAGCCAGCGACATCCCCATTTACAGGGCCAGACTAGTCTGAAGAGCATCATTGATGTAAAGAACAACAAGACGCCAAAAACATGTGCAAAACTTGTTTTCTTATTTTTTTTTTATTTTTTTTTTTGGGGGGGGGGGGGGTAGGGAACATATTATAAAATGTTCAAAGAGACAATTATCTATGAAAGGAAGAAGATTAAGCTTGTACAACACCAGGAAACCTGCAACATGAAAGGCCTGAAGACACAGTAGTGAAAGGTGTTTCTGATCATGTCCTATGACAACAGGATTTATAGGGCACATCAAAACATACAGTCAAAAGGAAAGTTTCTTGGATGCAGCATCCGCCATCAATTACAATTCATATTACCGTCATGTTGTAGGCTGTGTGAAGCGGCTTTCAGGCACGCAGTCTCCCTGCAACACTCCTCCATATCATAGGACGGCTGCCAAATGAGATAAAAGAACGCTGGTGGTGGCCAGAAAGACATCTCTATTATTAACAAAGACGTTCTGCTACTTTATGAAAACTTGGAATCTCACATGTGACAAAAAGTAGAAAGACAACCATTGTGACACCAGTAGGGTAATCGACCCTTGTGATGATCATATATTAGTGCCATTGTACTGCCCAAATTCATTGGTGAGGAACACTGTGCCAGCATTAAACTACAATAGACTCTCACCAAGCCCACTAACACCATCCACAGGCCAAGTAGAAGGAAAGTACAGTCTAAAGTGTACCACCAAAGAGCTGCCTTTACTATAAACAGTCTTACTTCTGTCTACTTCTTGTCACCATTCTACTTACCTTGGAGAAATTATCTGCCAAGTAGCCACATATAGACATCCATACGTCCGTGTTGCCAGCATCCACCTACCAGTTACACAACGTGTTTCCCCGTATGTCAAATACTACGGTTCATCAGGGGATGGCAGTGTATGCGTGGAGATTTTTGGTGCATCTACACATGACATTATTCCATCTTACAGATAATTACATAGATCAACATAAGACACAATGATACAAAGCAAGATATAACTGCATGGCATACAGTAACAAGGTATTTTCTAATGGTGTAAGCAAATCATTACATCAGGCTTACAAACGCCTGACAAGATCTGATCTTCATCCATGACAACAAGTCTGACAAGCCAGAAAAGACACAGGTTCCTGTCGGTGGTCCATGTTTAGACTAAAGATCCTACATTTTGTCTTCTAAAAACAGTACCACTTTAATTGGCTGCAATAACAGACATCTTTTATTGTAACCAAGAACACCCCCTTTGAATTAAATATTACCTGCATAGAAAATCTTAAATGGCAGTCAACAATGTCATAAAGCACTACGACTATGTACAAAAATCTCCTGGCCACGACTTGGTCCAAAACAGCAGACCGGTATGATCACATTTCAACGTCAACGGCCAGTACTGGTGTCTTTATACAAAAAGTTCTGGATGTGATTACAAATTTGTCACAAATGTCACAACCCTAACACAATAAGCCCCACAGTCCCGTATGGCCTTGGGTCAGTCAGCAGTAGTCAGGGGATGATGCAGTGACTTCCGACTTTTCTAATGACTCAAAAGTTATTTAATCTTCCAGTGACCTGTGAAGTGACCTGGTTTAACCACAAAGTCTTACCATGTGTCAGAAGGCAGCGGCCACTAACCATGATATATAGCGAAAACTGCTTCCATACCTACAGAATCACAATGTGACTGATGACCAGATGAAGCCTGATAAACATTCTCTGGAACTTCGTCCAAACAAGGTTGCACGCTCTCTTGGAGGACCTCCACTTTTAATCAAGCTTTGTGCCCTCACCCCTTCCACAAAATCAGACGCATCTGTTTGATCAATGTATCACTGATTAGGTTTGGTTTCAGACTGACCTATTTTAGTTTCACTCCACTTAGGTCTCATGAACCTATAGACTTTGGAACTATAGACGTAATAACATTTTCTTGTACAATTTGTAGTTTCAATCATTTACATTGATATAAAGGAATAAACATATACAGTGAAATCTCCCTTAGTGAACACTTCCCAATAGAGGACAGTTTTTAATTCCCCGGCAGAGTCCCATAACATTTAATGTATTTGCACCCTCCGAATAGGGGACATTCCCAATAGTGGACACAGACCCAATCAGGGACAAAACACTCCCAACACTTCCAATCAGGGCTGTGGAGTCGGAGTCAGAGTCGGAGTCGAGGAGTCGGACGAAATTTTGGGTACCCGGAGTCGGCAAACAATGCACAGACTCCAACTCCTACTAAATTTAGATTGGAATAAAAAAAAAAAAAAAAAGCTAAGTTTAAATGTCCCAATTCACAAAAAGTTATAATTAATTACTTCTCTACTGTAAGAATAAAGACCAATGCATGTAGTGCCTCAGGTAACTGCAAAACGAACACGTTAAGTGACTGTGAAGAAGCATGCTTTTCATGTGCTTTACTATTTGGCACACAACGCACAATAAGGAGCGGCAATACTTATACTTTAGGGAACCCATGGGTAACCTAGCCTCTCACTGATAAGGGATTAAGTAAATATGTTTTTTGCAGGACTATAGACACTTGCATAAGTGAAGGGAATGGAGGGTCAATAGTTCAAGACTGAAGCTGTAAACCATTGGAAAAACTGCTGCCATTCAGCTAAGGCTATAACAACTTGTAAACTTGATTGTTAGCTTAAAGGGGTACTCCGCCCCTAGACATCACGAGGGGCAGAGCCGTGATGTAGCGATGCTCCGGCCCCTGTATCACCCGTCATTACGCACAGAGTGAACTATCCTTTGGAAAGGGGATAAGATGTCAGATCGCCGGGGTCCCGCTGCTGGGGACCCCCAGGATCGCCGCTGCGGCACTGCGCGCTCATTACTGCACAGAGCGAGTTCGCTCTGTGCGTAATGACGGGCGATACAGGGGCCGGAGCATCGTTACATCATGGTGTCACGGCCCGCCCCCTCAATACAAGTCTATGGGAAGGGGCGTGGGGGTCGTCACGCCATAGACTTGCATTAAGGGGGCGGGCCGTAATGTCACGAGGGGCAGAGCCATGACATCACGCTGCTCCATCCCCTGTATCGCCCATCATTACGCACAGAGCGAACTCTCTCTGTGTAGTAATGAAAGCGCGGTGCCGCAGTGGCGATCCCGGGGGTCCCCAGCAGCAGGACCCCGGCGATCTGACATCTTATCCCCTATCCTTTGGATAGGGGAAAAGATGTCAAGGGCGGAGTACCCCTTTAAACTTGACTATGGGATTCTACTAGGGAAATCATGTTTTATAATAAATGCCCCTTCCTGGATCCTCCCACTGCCCCATCTTCAGCAGCAGATCAGCACACAAACTGTTCAATACAGTACACTGTTGGCTTCCCAGCCAGTAGTCCTGTGGTAATGACATGTATGTTGCCTTTCTTTCCTTCAAGGAATGTATAAAATACATTCACATACTAATACAGAGGAGTCGGAGTTGGAAGCACAGAAAACTCCGGAGTCGGAGTTGGAGTCGGAACATTTATCTACCGACTCCACAGCCCTGCTCCCATTAGGGGACAAAAACACTCCCAATAGGGGACAAAACACTCCCATTAGGGGACAAAACACTCCCATTAGGGGACAAAGCACTCCCATTAGGGGACAAAACACTCCCAACTCTCCCAATAGGGGACGAAACCCTCCCATTAGGGGACAAAACACTCCCAATAGGAAACAACCAGGCTTATGTGCTGGTCCTACCTTGTACACAGGGCCACCATCAGGGGGTACAGCCAATACTCCAGTAAGGGGCCCAGACCCCCCACTGCAGCCCCCTGCAGCAGCCCCAGCACAGAGGCAGGAGACCGCTGTTTAAACAGTGGTCTCATGCTTCTGTACATCTGCTGGCCACATCATTCATCCCCTGCTTCCCCGATATCCCCCGTGCCACTTTATTCCCCTTGTATCAACCCCCCCCCCTTTTACCCCCTGTGCCACATCATTTCCTCCTGATTTCCCCCCCCCCCCCGTGCTGTTTCTTTCCCCCTTTATACCCATTTGCCACTTCATAAAGAGGGGGGTGATGAATTTACAATAAAGGGGGGGATTAAATGGCACAGGGGGATCAAGGAAAATAATGTGGCACACAGGGTGAGGGGGGATAATTTGGCACAAGGCATAAGGTGGCACAGGGTATAAAGGGTGGATGAAATGATGAGGGGGTAAGGGGTGATTAAATGGCACTGGAAGATTCTACTGTAATATTGCTTTTTATCATGTTTTATTGGTAATTAGACTCTGGAGTGAGTGCAGTACAGTATTCGATCATTTAGAAAGATTTTTGAGCCTTTTTTCCCAATAGGGATACTTTATATTCCCCATGAGTGTCCGCTATTGGGAGATTCTACTGTATACGCACAGGAACCACTTCATTGAAACTTCATGAGACTGGAATACCCCTTTATATGGATTTTCTTTTAAATTAAAGCAATGGCATTCAGATTGCTTAAATACACCACCACTTTATCATTAGTGGGGTCTGACCTCTGGGAACCCCACTAATCACCAGAATGAAGTGGTTGCAGCCAATGTGTGCACTGCATCTTCTGAGGTTTTCCCTGTAGAGTGCCCCCCCCCCCCCCCCATTGGCCAAGATGTATAGTAAAATGCAGCTGTAGTGTCCTCTTAATTCTCTTTGCCCTTCAGAGAAGCACCTTTAAATTCCATCCCTAGTGGTTGGGATTTTCAAAACCCCATTTGCATGTAGCAGAAAGATCTGCACAGCAATATAAGCAGGCTGAAGATTTTCCATTATGTTGCAGATAAGCCATGGATTTTCATTACTGATTTCATCCTTTCATAACAGTGTAAAACCTACAGCAAACCCACAGCAAGATCTACATGCAAGACAAAGAAGTCCACCACTTTTTCTCCTCTGCCCCACTTTATTCGGTAACACAAAGCATGCCTTCATGCCTCTACATTTCTATGGGCAGACGCGGTAATTCCACAGAGCATTACATGCACAGATGTCAACCTTTCTGGATTTCCAGGGCACAGTTCTGTAATATTACATTACATCAACAAATGAATACAAAAAAACATGAAAAAAAGAAGGAACCGCACCAAGATGTGTCATATTAGGAGTGCACTGACCCATCATAGCCAATGCTTTCTGGGGTCATGCACACTACAAAGGCAGACAGCAAGGTCAGTGATTCTACATAAAGACGACCGTACAGGCGGCACATTGGATTATGGTTAAAAGTGACATTTCAACTGCATTGTGGGTTCTCAATCCCAGACCCAAATGGCTGCTGGCAAGTATGACAGACGTCACGTGACGCTATACACTTAGGTGAGGTGCCCGTGTCCCATTTAGTTAAGCTCTCAGATTTTTTTCATCCTGTGGCATACAACCCCCCTGAAGTTTCCCTGCCATTGGCTACAAACATAAACAGCTATCTATGGCTTCACACTTTCTGCATTAGTAGCAGACAGGGACGCCATTGTTTTCCTATTACCAACAAGGGCAGCGCTCTCCTCAAGCGTACAAATAGCCTGGAGCCAATTCCTGACTAGATAAAAAACAAATGTAGGTCAAAGCGCACAAACCAGTTGTCAATCTGGCATCAGTTTAGAAGCAGAATTAATAGAGTGATTAGCTTCACCTATATGACATACAGCATGTAACCACACAAAAGTGACACCATGATATATGGTCATAAGAGGATATCCTCTACAAGAAAATACAACCTAATGAAAGAAGAATGAATACAATGTGAAGCAGGGATGACAAATAGTAAAAAAGATGCTGCACAGCACCACAGAGGTGCAATAGGTGCAGGACTGAGGTCTAAGACACACAGTCATTTTTGGTGACTGTTGTTGTTGTAGCCGTAGTTACTTGTATTCCACGATCACTTTTATTGGCCGAGATGTAGGCAGCGGGCATAGCAATTTTTGGCTGTGCGCCATTGTATACTAGAGAACGTGTTCGGCCCAAATGTATGCCTTTATTTTGCGGGGCCCCTATGGGAAGTGGACGATGCATAGTGTAAAATTGTCTAATAAACTCAATGGCCTGCTGAAAATATATGGTAATACAGGCATAGCTTTTTTACAGGAGACATACTTACTGCTCAAGTGCAGTGTGAACCCAGCCTTAGTGTGATGCAAGCAGGTGGCATGGCGATACTTGACATGTGATGTAGCCAAAGTAACATTAACCCAAACATAGTACATAACAACAAGCATGTACTACTAAGCAAAACACGGTTACATAGCGATCTTCAAGTTAGTTACCATGGCTGAAACTGTGGCTTTATAGACAGACACAGATGTAACCTTCTATATGTTTACACAGAAAACAGTGCAATGGATAACATTCCCGATTTCCACTGAACAATAAAAAAATTACCATGGAGCCCGATCATTTATAGGAATTCAGCACAGAAGATGGAATGAAAGCTGAATGTACAAAGATCAGCGGTGATATCAGCCGCCACATTATGGCTGATCTGTTCTCAGCAGGATGAGAAGGAACCGTGATATATCATCAGATCACTGAACTGTTCCACTGCTTCAGATCTTTGCTCTTATATATTTATATTCTTTGCGCTTATATTTTTCTACCATCCGATAACACTGAGGGAAATACAGGAAGAGTGTGCAAAAGAGTGGTAAAATAAAATTGCTCCAAATGCCACAAAGTAGGTCATAGGACAAGAACAGTATTTACAATGTATTTACACTGCACATCCAATGGTACCCAACTTATATAAGTTTGATTTTGTCTTCTGGAAAAAATCTTAACTACATGCACGAAAATTAATACATCTGAAAAAGTCATCTTCTGGACCCCCTATAACTTTTTTCTTTTTCCGCATATGGGGGATGTATGAGGCTCATTTTTTTCATCGTCATCTGAAGTTTTTATCGTTACCATTTTTGTGTTGATCGGACTTTTTGATCACTTTTTTTTTTTTATGGTATAAAAAGTGACCAGAAATATGCTATTTTGGACTTTGGAATTTCTTTACGCCACTGACCATGCGGTTTAATTAACAATATATTTTTATAGTTCAGACATTTACGCACGTGGCGATACCACATGTTTATATTTTTATTTACATAGTTTTTTTTTTTAATGGGAAAAGGGGGGTGATTCAGATTTATTAGGGAAGGGGTTAAATCACATTTATTAACACTTTATTTTCACTTTATTTTTGCAATGTTATATCCCCCATAGGGGACTATAACATTGCACACACTGATTTCTGCCATGCAACAGCATGGCATTGATCAGTGTTATTGTCGCTATACTGCTCCTGCCTGGATCTCAGGCACAGAGCAGTCATTCGGCGATTGGACACGCAGGAGGCAGGTAGGGATCCTCCACGCGTCCTGCAAGCTGTTCGGGATGCCGCAATTTCACTGCGGCGGTCCCGAACAGCCCCACTGAGCTCCCGGGAAGCTTTCACTTTCACTTTAGACACGGCGATCAACTTTGATCGCCACATCTGAAGGGTTAATACTGGGCATCCCCACGATCGATGATGTCCGATATTAGCCGCGAGTCCAGGCCGTTGATGGCCGCCGGATCCCACCTGATAAGATGCGGGAACACCGCGTGACCCCATGTTATATCACGGGAGCCGGCGCAGGATGTAAATACATGTCCTGCGTCATTAAGGAGTCAAAGTGTACCTGTACTTAGCAAAAACTTTTTATATAACGTGGATAATACCATTACATGTATATTTGTAATATAACATTGGTTAAAAATTTTTATATTTTTGGGTGAAAAAAAATGCTGTCCCTGCAGTTATTGCCTGTTATCACTATGAGGAGTCCAAATACAGATAATGAGGGAAGGAAACGCAGGACTCTGTCCAGGCTCCTGGCTTGTCAATCATCCTCCGTGTACAGAGCCCGGCCTGTCCTCCGTGATGTCCACCCACACTTCCTGTATTTGGTCTCCTCACAGAGACACACAGGTATAGCTGAAGGGACAAATATATAGACATTTTTTTAACCAATGTATATTATAAATATACATATATTGTTATTGTTTACGTTATATCAAAAGTTTTTGTTAATGACAGGTACATTTTAAAGAACTTAAAAGAAAATGTACATGAGGCCAACACTGATCTCACAATGATCATGCTCCACATTGCAACACAGAAACTACACTGGAACAGGATTACGTTTGGAAGCCAGAGAAACAGATATATATGTCTCCAAATGTTCAACCTAGAGCTAAAAAAGACCTTGAGAACGTATCATCTTCACATGACTGAAAGGAAGCACAGCAGGCACAACTGGGAAATTACACTCCAGGATCCAGTGATCAAAAATAAAATGTAACCAAGTCTAAGCAGGCGGTATAACAATGAAGGGGGAAATAAAGAAAGAAATTTCAGAGGTTCGTATAGTATCAACTTGTGGCCAGAAAGAATGTAGAAAATCCAATGTAATAAATTGAACGCAGATGTTCCTGAAAACACAAATAATAATGGTCTCACTTCATGGCAACCAAACAGGTCAGCCCACTTCCTTCTTAAAACAAATGCTACAGGTCCCTGGAGCCTTCCCGCTCCACTAAAATAAAACACATGTACGGCCGCGTACAGACGGGTCCCCACACAGGACTCCGCAGGTGGCCAAACAGGCAACTTACTTTATTGTCTAATTTATTATTAGGATTTATACCATAACCAAAATATAGCTGAATTTATAGGGTCAAATAGTTTAAACATCCTTTTCCTCCAGACAAAAGTCATCTGCGTTTTTTCACAGAGAAGATGACGACTGGGAGGCTACAGCTTTCCAACAAGCCTGAAGAGAAATGGCAGGGAAAGTGGAAAACGATTCGACAGAGCACATTTTTGATGTGGAGTAGATTTACATCATTGAGGACGGACCTGGTTCCTGCCTGTGAAACATTCTCTTCTCCAATAAACACAGGACGAGTAAAGCAGCAGCCATGAAGACGTCTTACACTCACCCCACATTTACTACGTCCTGATCAAAACCTATGACTGAAAAGATAACAACGACAGCCCTCACCAAGGGGATACCAAGGACTAGGAAAACATAGCGGAAATAATCACTATTGTCTTGTGTGCTATAACAGTTCCATTGAAATTATACTTTGGCTCCTGGGGTAACTATTACAGGCGATTCTAAGGGTCCATTCACAGTCACACTACAATTTATGAGTAGAATGTCGCAATGCATTTCAGCTTTGAAATACGGTGCAAAAGCCTCTCATTGTTCTCAATGGGAATCTGCTGCAACATTCACACAGTGGAATTTCAGAGGTGGAAGGTCCCACCAAAAGAACTAACATGTTCATTCTTTCGGTGGAATTGGCTCTGAAATTCTTTGCCGTCTATTTAGAAAGCACATTTCTGAGCCGTCCTTTGTCGACGCCCGCGCCAGACAGTATCTCAAGGTGGTGATTCCGTAGTGTGCATGAGTCCATAGGGATATATTACACTGCGTTATTATTGGGGAACAGGCTGTTATCACCTTGTCCAATGATCAGTTGCCAAACAAGCAAATACTCCATTGTTGGCAGATCGCTTCTTTTTGACAGGTTAAAAAAAAAATTTGTCAGCTGCAAGTCCCTGTTTAATAGAAGATGTGGACAACAAGAGATGGAAGGCCACACAAATGATCCAACGAATGTCCATGCAGTCATATCCACACAGCAGTTGAGCCTCATCTATCTATGATACCATCACTAGTATAGAGTATGCGTCAGCCCATATCCTATGGCGTTGGTCAGCCATCAATATCAGCAAAGTCTCTTTTGTTGTAGTCTTACTCCATGAAGGACCATGCTCCACCCAGTATTCAATCCTTATCTAATTTGGTAATTTCATTGATTTAAGTGGGCACTATGTATTGATTTATTTCCTCTGCGGTGGGTCTGCAGGAAAACTTAACTCCTGCTCCCAATTTTCTTCAAAGGCTAGATCACTGGGGAGGCCAGGAACTTATCTTTGGAGGGATTCATCTAACAGAAATGGACTGTCAGAGCAGACACCCTCCATAAGCTAGGACTCATTAAACAGCTTCTTTTATGGACAATCCCTTTTTGTTTAAAGGTTACATAAGTTAATCACAAAGAGTTTGCCCTGGGACCCCGAATCATTAGCTGTTATCTGTGGGGAATACATGATCGATTTCCTTGAAGCACCATCAGAGGGGAAATAAAGTATTGGTTTAAAAAGTGGGTTTTCTAAATGAGACAACTCCTTTCTTAAAGCATCCTGTCTACTAGATATCTGGGGTGTTCACATTATAGTCAATCAGATCTCTAGAGTCTCTACAGTAGTATGGTAAACTGATCATGATGATACATAATAGGGTTGGGATACACCCACTTAACAAGATTTAAAAAAAAAATCTAGTGTTCTACCACAGGCAACAATAGAGGAAAACAACTAGTTCCTTAATGTTTCCTGTGGATTCTAAATTAGCCACAACTTCTCCTGCAGCAGAATATGGCAGACACAACCATTCGCTGCTAGAATTATCCCGCAGACTAGAGGACTTTTCATAGTGATTAAATCACATGTCCCAAAGAACGCCAATGTTCTCCAAGCCATCAAAATATCCCATGACCATGAGAGAATAAAGGCAGCAGTAAGAGTCTAAAAGCAGAAATTGATTTTTTCCCTGATACTTTCAGGGGGAAAAAAACAAAAACAAAAAAACACTGTAGACCATTGTATCCACCAAGGAAACCACAAGTACCACCACAGGTAACATAATTCAAGATAGGCAATGAAGAATAGATGTAGGGGAGGAGAAATGATGTCCAGTTGCAACCCGTTTTTTTAAGAAAAAAAAAGTATATGATTTTAACATTTCACTGCATTTTGAATAAAGTTTCACTTGTTTGATTGAAATTCCAAGAAAATAAGAAAAACTGTGCAAAGTAAAAAACCTTAAGGTGAAAACCGGATGGAACCGTATGCACATACGGTTCTGTATGGTTCCCATTGACTCCCATTTAAAAAAAATATGTCTACACAGTTTAATATGGTTTTTCACCTGGACCAAAAAAAAAAATGTGGTAGACTACGGTTTTGGGTGCAGGAAAAAAAAAACGGACAAAACCGTATTAGGCTGGGTTCACACTACGTTTTTTCCCATACGGGAGCACATAGGGCAGGGGGGAGCTAAAACCTTGCGCTCCCGTATGCCTTCGTATGCGCTCCCGTGTGTCATTCATTTCAATGAGCCGGCCGGAGTGAAACGTTCGGTCCGGTCGGCTCATTTTTGCGCCGTATGCGCTTTTACGACCGGACCTCAAACCGTGGTTGACCAGAGTTTAAGGTCCAGGGGAAAAGCGCATACGGCGCAAAAATGAGCCGACCGTTTCACTCCAGCCGGCTCATTGAAATGAATGACACACGGGAGCGCATACGAAGGCATACGGGAGCGCGAGGTTTTAGCTCCCCCCTGCCTTATGCGCTCCCGTATGGGAGAAAACGTAGTGTGAACCCAGCCTAAGACGCAAAACGGACTAAACCGGATGATGCGTTTGACATACGGTTTACAATGTTAAGTCAATGCATACGATTTTCTTTACGGTTCTGAGCGTTTTTTAACTTGAAACCGTATACGGGAACTGTATAGCAAAAACGTGGTGTGCATGCACCCTTAAAGCCATGAATTAGAAAGGTTGTAGATACATGCAATGGCTTATAATGTGTTTTTATTCTCAGTCAAACTACTTTGGAGGATTAAAAAAAAACTAATAAAAGTCATGAAAATGAATAACTTAGTCACCAACAATGACTCGTCCATACAAACTGCTCTGATATTACTCAACAAAACCACTTCTGCGATGTGACAGTACGAAGGAATGTAGTCTGGTTTAATGGATAAATACATAAAGGGAGATTCACTGGGCCGAGCAACATTGCATGTTTTAGACCCTTTTTGAGCACACAAAACAGTTTAAAGGAGTACTCCGGTGGCAAACTTTTTTTATTTTATTTATTTTATTTATTTTTTTTATCAACTGGTGCCAGAAAGTTAAACAGATTTGTAAATGACTTCTATTAAAAAATCTTAATCCTTCCAGTACTTATTAGCTGCTGAATACTACAGATGAAATTATTTTAATTTTCCAACACAGTGCTCTCTGCTGACATCTCCATTTTAAGAACTGTCCAATTAAGAAAATCCCCATAGCAAATATATGCTGCTCTGGACAGTTCCTAAAATGGACAGATGTCAGCAGAGAGCACTGTGTTCCAAAAAGAAAAGAATTTCCTCTGTAGTATTCAGCAGCTAATAATTTTTTCATAGAAGTCATTTACAAACCTGTTTAACTTTCTGGCACCAGTTGATTTAAAAAAAAAAAAAAAACAGTTTTCCACTGGAGTACCCCTTTAAAGAAGGGTCTAGAGAAGGGATGTGGCTTAGCAAAAGGGGCAGCCAAGATGTTAAAGCACGCACCACTGGGATAAATTTGGCGCATCTTTTGCTTGCCCAGTCTACGTTTTGAGATGTCTAAAAGTTAAACAGCAAAGACAATAACCCAGCCAGAAGAAAAGGGTCAGGACACCAGATACATCTTTAAGTGTATGTTCACAATACAGAATTTCCACGCAGAAATGGGATGCACTAATCTAGCATTGGTGTGAATGGGTCTTTTGTTGACCCATCCACATTACAGAATTTCAGCAGCAGCAGAAAATTGTGCCACTGAAATGTACACACTAAACAAATTAACTTGTTAGTTCTTTCAGCAGAAATATGCGCGGACTGTATTGCCAGCAATACGACGGTGCAGGTCCGCATGGTCCTAGTGCCGAAGAACAAAATCTTCAACCCAGAATTTCTCCGGGTAGAGATTCTGCAGTGTGAACTTGGAATCTTGAAAAAAGTAGATCTCTCATAGAATCCTGAGTCCAGGACAATTTTTTCCCAACTTGTGATAAAAGGGAACACTAAGATAACACATCCTAGATCTGAATGAATGAGCTAATCATATGAAATACTTTTGTCTTTACATAGTTGAATGTGCTGACAACAAAATCACACAAAAATGATCAATAAAAATCATCAACCCATGGAGGTCTGGATATGGAGTCACACTCAAAATCAAAGTGGAAAACCACACTACAGGCTGATCCAAATTTGATGTAATGTCTGTAAAACAAGTGAAAATGAGGTTCAGTAGTGTGTGTGGCCTCCACATGCCCGTATGACCTCCCTACAATGCCTGGGTATGCTCCTGATGAGGTGGCGGATGGTCTCCTGAGGGATGTCCTCCCAGACCTGGACTAAAGCATCCGCCAACTCCTGGACAGTCTGTGGTGCAACGTGGCGATGGTGGATAGAGCGAGACATGATGTCCCAGATGTGCTCAAATCGGATCCAGGTCTGGGGAACGGTCGGGCCAGTCCATAGCATCAATGCCTTCCTCTAGCAGGAACTGCTGACACACTCCAGCCACATGAGGTCTAGCATTGTCTCGCATTAGGAGGAACCCAGGGCTTACCGCACCAGCATATGGTCTCACAAGGGGTCTGAGGATCTCATCTCGGTACCTAATGGCAGTCAGGCTACCTCTGGCAAGCACATGGACCCACAAAGAAATGCCACCCCGCAACATTACTGACCCACCGCCAAACCAGTCATGCTGGAGGATATTGCAGGCAGCAGAACGTTCTCCACGGCGTCTCCAGACTCGGTCACGTCTCTCACATGTGCTCATTGTGAACCTGCTTTCATCTGTGAAGAGCACAGGATGCCAGTGGCGAATTTGCCAATTTTGGTGTTCTCTGGCAAATGCCAAACGTCCTACACAGTGTTGGGCTGTAAGCACAACCCCCACCTGTGGATGTCGGCCCTCATACCACCCTCATGGAGTCTTGTTTCTGACCGTTTGAGTGGACACATGCACATTTACTGCCTGCTGGAGATCATTTTACAGGGCCCTGGCAGTGCTCCTCCTTGCACAAAGGCGGAGGTAGCGGTCCTGCTGCTGGATGGTTGCCCTCCTACGGCCTCCTCCATGTCTCCTGATGTACTGGCCTGTCACCTGGTAGCGCCGCCATGCTCTGGACACTAC
The DNA here is from genome assembly GCF_029499605.1 of Hyla sarda. Classification (NCBI taxonomy): domain Eukaryota; kingdom Metazoa; phylum Chordata; class Amphibia; order Anura; family Hylidae; genus Hyla; species Hyla sarda. The sequence goes on along the minus strand of NC_079196.1, from coordinate 175,669,040 downwards.
GCTGACAGACCCAACAAACCTTCTTGCCATAGCTCGCACTGATGTGCCATCCTGAATGAGCTGCACTACCTGAGCCACTTGTCTGGTTGTAGACTTCATCTCATGCTACAACCAGAGTGAAAGCACTGCCAGCATTCAAAAGTGACCAAAACATCAGCAAAGAAGCATAAGAACTGAAAAGTGGTCTGTGGTCACCACCTACAGAACCAATCCTTTATTGGGGGGGGGGAGGCTTGCTAATTGCCTATAATTTTCACCTGTTGTCTGTTCCATTTGCACAACAGCATGTGAAATTGACTGTCAATCAGTGTTGCTTCCTGAGTGAACAGTGTGATTTCACAGAAGTGTGATGGACTTGGAGTTACATTGTGTTGTTTACGTGTTCAATTTATTTTTTTGAGCAGCGTACATCTCTTATCATGCCCTGACAGATCTCAATAACTTGGAATCTCATAGAAAGTGGATGTTTGCAGGTGTTAATGGTCCAAGACTGTGTTTTCAAGCTAGTGGCTATTTAGCTGTTGTAAAACCAAAACTCTCATCATACAGTCATGGCTGTAAATGTTGGCACCATTGAAATGTTTCTAGAAAATGAAGTATTTCTCACAGAAAAGGATTGCAGTAACACATGTTTTGCTATACACATGTTTATTCCCTTTGTGCGTATTGGAACTAAACCAAAAAAGGGAGGAAAATAAGGAAATTGGACATAATGTCACACCAAACTCCAAAAACGGGCTGGACAAAATTATTGGCACCCTTAACTTAATATTTGGTTGCACACCCTTTGGAAAAAATTACTGAAATCAGTTGCTTCCTATAACCATCAATAAGCTTCTTACACCTCTCAGCCAGAATGTTGGACCACTCTTCCTTAGCAAACTGCTCCAGGTCTCTCTTATTGGAAGGTGCTTTTTCCCAACAGCAATTTTAAGATCTCTCCACAGGTGTTCAATGGGATTTAGATCTGGACTCATTGCTGCCACTTCAGAACTCTCCAGCGCTTTGTTACCATCCATTTCTGGGTGCTTTTTGACGTATGTTTGGGGTCATTGTCCTGTTGGAAGACCCAAGATCTCGGATGCAAACCCAGCTTTCTGACACTGGGCTGTACAGTGTGACCCAAAATCCGAAGGTAATCCTCAGATTTCATGATGCCTTGCACACATTCAAGGCACCCAGTGCCAGAGGCAGCAAAAAAAAACAAATCATCATTGAACCTCCTTCTTTGTAGGCCTCATTCCGTTTTCAGTAGAATGATGTGCTTTACCAAAAAACTCTATCTTGGTCTCATCTGTCTACAAGACGTTTTCCCAGAAGGATTTTGGCTTATTCAAGTTCATTTTGGCAAAATGTAGTCTTGCATTTTAATGTATCTGTATCAGCAGTGGGGTCTTCCTGGTTCACCCGCCATAGCGTTTCCTTTCATTTAAATGTCGACGGATAGTTTGTGCTGACCCTGATGCTCCCTGAGCCTGCAACTTGAATATCTTTGGAACTTGTTTGGGGCTGCTTATCCACCATCCAGACTACCCTACATTGACACCTTCCATCAATTTATTTTCTTCCATCCATGCCCAGGGAGATTAGCTACAGTTCCATGGGTTGCAAACTTCTTGATAATGTTGCGCACTGTGGACAAAGGCAAATCTAGATCTCTGGGGATAGACTTTGAGATTGTTGATATTTCCCCCCCAGTTTTGGTTGTCAAGTCCTCAGACAATTCTCTTCTCCCCTTTCTGTTGTCCATGCTTAATGTGGCCCACACAGACACACAATGCAAAGACTAAGTGAACTTCTCTCCTTTTTATCTGCTTTCAGGTGTGATTTTTATATTGCCCACACCTGTTACTTACCCCAGGTGAGTTTAAAGGAGCATCACATGCTTGAAACAATTTTATTTATCCACAATTTTGAAAGGGTGCCAATTATTTTGTCCAGCCCATTTTTGGAGTTTGGGGTGACATTATGTCCAATTTGCTTTTTTTCCTCCCTTTTTTGGTTTAGGTCCAATACACACAAAGGGAATAAACATGTGTATCGCAAAACGTGTGTTACTGCAATCCTTTTCTGTGAGAAATACTTCATTTTCTTGAAAAATATTACGGCCATGATTGTATCTCTCATGTGACAGATCTCAAACTGGGAATCTCCTAGTAAGTGGATATTTTGCAGGCATCGCTCTACGACAGTATTACCCAGTAAAGCATAAGAGTCCCACAAATATATGATTAGCACCTTTATATATACTGTCATCCTGACTCAGTATACAGTGTCACATAAAACACTGCCCACGGTCTGGAGGTTGTGAGCAGTGTTATGTGCCAGGTAGACAGGGTTACTTTATATATTTTTGTATATGGGTATAAGTGCAATAGTCTTTACAGGATACTGATATATTTTTGTCGCCCCCTCTGTGCTTTTTTGTTTTTTGCTTCACAAAAGATCTAACCTACTATTTATTGTATGTATTTTAGAAATAGATAATAAAGTTTATATTTTTTGGGAGCATAAGAAAGAACTCTGGTATTTTTTTGTAGTATTCGACAGTATTACCCAACCTATGGCTCTAGCTGTTTTAAAACCACAACTCCCAGCATGTCCTGACAGATCTCAGATTTTCTAAGAAAGGGGATATCTGGAGGCCTCAATCTTGACCAGTGTTCCCCATTGCGTGGCTCTTCAACTGTTACAAAACTACAATTTCCATCATGACAGAGATCTCCGGATTTTGGAATTTTCCATGAAAATGGATGTCAATGGTCTAGGACAGTGTTGACCTACTTTTAGCTGTTTCAAAACTACAACTCCCATCATGTCGTGACAGATCTCCTAAATCTCTAACAAAGTGGATATCTGTAGACACTGATAATCTAGACCAATGTACCCCAACCTGCAGCAAACCTACGACTCTTGTCATGACCAGATAGATCTCTTGAATCTTCTAGATCAGTGGTCTTCAACCTGCGGACCTCCAGATGGTGCAAAACTGCAACTCCTAGCATGCCCGGACAGCCAACGGCAGCATGCTGGGAGTTGTAGTTTTGCAACATCTAGAGGTCCGCAGGTTGAAGACCACTGATCTAGATAGTGGACCATCTGGAGGTTTCAATGGACTAGACCAGAATATACCCGTAATAAACGTGTATGGCTCTCCGGCTGTCGCAAACTACAATGGAGAACCACATGCTGGGGAACACTGGTCTACAATCTTTCCTTAGCTCATAAAATGAGAGATAGAGTTCCCCTTTAACCTGTTCAGGACCAATGACGTAACCTTACGTCATGAGTCCGCTCCCGATCTATAACGCGGGGCCACAGCATTATAGCGGGTTGGGCCCGGCCGTTGATCGCGGTGCCGCGCGCTATTAACCCTTTAACGCCGCGTCTAAAGTGAAAGCATGTCGGTTAGCTCAGGGAGTTGTTCGGGATAGCTGCGGCGAAATCGCGGCATCCCAAAAAGCTTACAGAACAGCTGGAGGGTCCCTACCTGCCTCCTCGCTGTCCGGTCGCCGAATGGCTGCTCATTGCCTGAGATCCAGGCATGAACAGTCAAGCGGCAGAATCATTGATCACTGGTTTCCTATGAGAAACCAGTGATCAATGTAAAAGATCAGTGTCCCTATGGGAGCTATAACACTGCAAAAAAAAGTGAAAAAAAAAAAGTGAATAAAGATCATTTAACCCATTCCCTATTAAAAGTTTGAATCACCCCCCTTTTCCCATAAAAAAAACCAGTGTAAATAAAATAAAAATAAACATATATGGTATCGCCGTGTGCGGAAATTATAAAAATATATAGTTAATTAAACCGCACGGTCAATGGCGTACGCGCAAAAAAAATCCAAAGTCCAAAATAGTGCATTTTTGGTCACTTTTTATATCATGAAAAAATTAATAAAAAGCGATCAATAAGTCCTATCAATGCAAATATGGTACCACTAAAAACTTCAGATCACGGTGCAAAAAATTTGCTCTCATACCGCCCCATACATGGAAAAATACAAAAGTTATAGGGGTCAGAAGAGGACAATTTCAAACGTATTAATTTTCCTGCATGTAATTAAGATTTTTTCCAGAAGTACGACAAAATCAAACCTATATAAGTAGGGTATCATTTTAATCGTATGGACCTACAGAATAAAGATAAGGTGTCATTTTTACCGAAAAATTTACTACGTGGAAACAGAAGCCCCCAAAAGTTACACAATGGCGGTTTTTTTTTTTTTCAATTTTGTCTCACAATGATTTTTTTCCGTTTCGCCGTAGATTTTTGGGTAAAATGACTGACGTCATTACAAAGTAGAAAAAAATAAGCCATCATATGGATTTTTAGGTGCAAAATTGAAAGAGTTATGATTTTTTAAAAGCAAGGAGGAAAAAACGAAAATGCAAAAACGGAAAAACCCCTGGTACTTAAGGGGTTAAGTATGGACAAAAAAAAAAAGGGGGGTACTCCATTGGAATTTTTTTTTTTTTTTTTTTTTTTATCAACTGGTGCCAGAAAGTTAAACAGATTTGTAAATTACTTCTATTAAAAAATCTTAATCCTTCCTGTACTTATCAGCTGCTGGAAGTTCTTTTATTTTTGAATTTCCTTTCTGTCTGACCACAGTGCTCTCTCCTGACACCTCTGTTTATTTGAGGAACTGCCCAGAGTAGGAGCAAATCCCCATAGCAAACCTCTCCTGCTCTGGACAGTTCCTAACATGAACAGAGGTGTCAGCAGAGAGCACTGTGGTCAGACAGAAAGGAAATTCAAAGAGATAAGAACTTCCTGTGGAGCATACAGCAGCTGGAAGGATTAAACATTTTTTAATAGAAGTAGTTTACAAATCTGTCTAACTTTCTGGAACCAGTTGATTTAAAGGAAATCTGTAACCAGTGTCCCCTGCACTAACCTGTCGGTACCAACAGATAGCGCAGGTGACACTGATGACAACAGTACTCACCTTGTCCCGTTCTGTGGCGGGGATTTTCGGTAATTTCTTCCGTTAGCTCCAGTCCCAGCAGCCGGCTTGGAGCATGGGCGGAGCTTACTGACGTCACCGCTGCTGCGAGACCCTGCAGAGAGCATTAGCGGCTTGGGGCATGGGCAGAGCTTAGTGACATCACCGCTGCTGCTCCCTGCTGGGTCCCGCTGTGAGAGAACAGCAGCGGTGACATCAGTAAGCTCCGCCCGTGCCCCAAGCCGGGTGCCCGGAGCAGAGCTAACGGAGGAAATTACCGGAGATCCCCGCCACGGAATGGGACAAGGTGAGTACCGTTGTCATCAGTGTCACTTGCACATCTGCCGCTACTGACAGGTTATAGTGCAGCTGACACTGGTGACAGATTTCCTTAAAAAAAAAGAAAAAATGTTTTCCAGTGGAGTACCCCTTTAAGGAGGGGAAAAAAAAACAACTGTGATGGCAGCTGTGTAAGGGTATGTTCACACTACCTAACTCCCGCAGAATTCCGCGATCGGAATTACGCGCTGTGAACATAAACATCAGTGTGAATGGGTTTCCGCGAAACCGGTTCACACTGAGCAATCTCAGCGGCGGACAATTCTGCCACTGAAATTGTTCCGCGCCAAGAAAAACCATGGAGACGGCGCAGTCCGGAGGCCGCCAGAATGGAATCTCCGCGAGCGTAGATTCCTTTCAAACGCCGTAGTGTGAACACACCCTAAGGATCAGGACAAGACCATCTTGTGGTGGGACCGTAATGAAGCATTGTGCAGCCATCTACCTCAGTGGTCTCCAAACTGTGGACCTCCAGCTGTTGCAAAACTACAACTCCCTGTATGCCCGGACAGCCAACGGCTGTCCGGGCATGCTGGAAGTTGTAGTTTTGCAGCATCTGGAGGTGCACAGTTTGGAGACCACTGTCCTACAGGGTCAATGCTAGACCAAAACTGGAAACACCATGAACCGTGTCCAGACGTCCGTCCGCATGGTACAGTGTCCTGCACGCCGCCCGCGCCTCTACTCACATGAGCACAGAGAGAAGAAATGAACTCAGGCATTCATTCCACATTGCCAAAGGGTGGGGAAAAAAACAACACACTGTTTCCTTGACTCCAAGTTCCAGTATCCATTTCCAAGGGACTATCCAGCCAGACAGGGAGCTGTCTGTGGAATGGAGACATAAAAGCTACGCTCACAGCCAGAGTTTGGGGGTCTTCAGCCACCCACATAGTAGAATAACATTACAGAGTCCACGCCTGGAGAAAGCAGTCTATTAATACGCAGGCGGCTTTATATCAAGGATGGGAGTCGCTTTCTGGATACAGTCTATACCTGGAGAATTTGCTTAACCCCCCCAATGCACGTCGATGGGTGGTCTTCACTGTGCATCACCGCCGTGCGTTCATTGATAGTAGAGCCGGACCATTTACCACGCTGCAATCTCCGTAGTCCATACAGGGGGCACGCGCTGCAGTTGCTAGGATACAGGGTGCGCAAATTCTACTATCACACAGGGCACGACAGGGCTTGCAGAAGCAGAAATGGCACCTTGAGGGAGTACGGTGGCCGCCCCCACCCGATGCACGTGCCAATACAAATGCCATCTGCAAGATTCACCTTTGCCCTTACCAATAGACGACGTACAGGGCGGCGTATCATTTATACGGTATGTTATGACCTTACCCATGTGCATAACTTTACAGAGCTTAACCCCTAAATGTACCCTGACTCCAATACCAAGCCGTGCCCCCAGTGCCCACCAGCTGTCAGAAAGCAACCGAGTCACTGGTTTAACCATCTCAATGCCAAACGCAGCAGAAAGGCGTCAAGCCATGCAGAATATGCAAGAAACAACATTAACCTGTTCCCTGCCAGTGAGGGCTGAGGGTGACCCTGCAGGTTCTAAATCAGATTCATTCATTGCAACCTGCAAATCCCTGTAACCCTTCGTATTCCGTACAGATAGGAATGAATACTGATCATAATAGGATTATAATCCCCGGGGGATGAAATGAGGATTATCATTTTGGCCTCAATACATGTGAACGCAACTTGGTGGTCACCTACTGGTGGGAGGTCAGTGTGTATAAACAGGCCTTCCCATACAGACATTCCCATATTATTTACATTCCAATTTTTTAACGCCTTAATGATGAACCCCTAAAGTAACCGTGCACACGGTGCGTTAACTGCTTGCGCCCCGTTCTGCAGACGGCAGCGCTGGATTATAGATGAGGAGACGCAGAGATGACATTTAACTCCTCCGCTGCCGGTGCGCAGAACTGCTGCGCGTCAACAAGACAGATATATGTACATGTTATGTATATACACCCAGGGGACAGTGCCAGCACACAGCCGCTACTTACCGGCCCCGTCTTCCTCCATTGCAGCTCGGTTATACAGGAAAAACAGAACCAACCCGGCGACAACACGGAATGTGGACAGAGCTGCGGAGCCGGTCCCGTTCTCACACACAGTCACCGAGACACTGCAACAGCAAATGCAGCTCCTCTCTCTGCGTCACCACCCACTGTCACATGACCAGCCTAGCACCGCCCTTCACGCTGGGGTATCACGTGACTTTTGGGTACATAAGAGAAGGCTATGGGCTGGTAAAGTCCGGAGCTGACAGGCTGGCGAGGGCGTAGCGGGTCTTCTTTTTCTCTCTTCTTTTTTCTCTCTTCTTTTTTCTCTCTTCTTTTTTCTCTCTTCTTTTTTCTCTCTTCTTTTTTCTCTCTTCTTTTTTCTCTCTTCTTTTTTCTCTCTTCTTTTTTCTCTCTTCTTTTTTCTCTCTTCTTTTTTCTCTCTTCTTTTTTCTCTCTTCTTTTTTTCTCTCTTCTTTTTTTCTCTCTTCTTTTTTTCTCTCTTCTCTTTTCTCTCTTCTCTTTTCTCTCTTCTTCTCTTTTCTCTCTTCCTCTCTTTTCTCTCTTCCTCTCTTTTCTCTCTTCCTCTCTTTTCTCTCTTCCTCTCTTTTCTCTCTTCCTCTCTTTTCTCTCTTCCTCTCTTTTCTCTCTTCCTCTCTTTTCTCTCTTCCTCTCTTTTCTCTCTTCCTCTCTTTTCTCTCTTCCTCTCTTTTCTCTCTTCCTCTCTTTTCTCTCTTCCTCTCTTTTCTCTCTTCCTCTCTTTTCTCTCTTCCTCTCTTTTCTCTCTTCCTCTCTTTTCTCTCTTCCTCTCTTTTCTCTCTTCCTCTCTTTTCTCTCTTCCTCTCTTTTCTCTCTTCCTCTCTTTTCTCTCTTCCTCTCTTTTCTCTCTTCCTCTCTTTTCTCTCTTCCTCTCTTTTCTCTCTTCCTCTCTTTTCTCTCTTCCTCTCTTTTCTCTCTTCCTCTCTTTTCTCTCTTCCTCTCTTTTCTCTCTTCCTCTCTTTTCTCTCTCCTCTCTTTTCTCTCTCCTCTCTCCTCTTCTTTCTCTCTCTTCTTTCTCTCCTTTCTCTCTCTTCTCTTTTATCTCTCTCTTCTCTTTTATCTCTCTCTCTCTTCTCTTTTATCTCTCTCTCTCTTCTCTTTTATCTCTCTCTCTCTTCTCTTTTATCTCTCTCTCTCTTCTCTTTTATCTCTCTCTCTCTCTCTCCCTCTCTCTCTCTCTCTCTCTCTCTCTCTTTTTTTTTTCTCTCTCTCTCTCTCTCTCTTCTCTCTTCTCTCTTCTCTCTCTCTTCTTGCCAAACATAGCAAAACTTTTAGGTCAAGCTTCACTCGAGAAAATGGAATTTAATAGAACCCCAAATTTGTTAGGGCAACAATCCCCTGTGGCTGTTGCAAAACTACAACTCCCAGCAAGCTGGTAGTTGTAGTTTTGCAACGACTGGAGATCAACCTTTTGGAGATCACTGCATTAGTGCATGTTCACACGAAGCTGAAGATTTTCCACAGCGTGCAGAAATCCCAGAGTATTAGGCTGGGTTCACACTACGGAATTTTTTAGTGGAATTCCGCTTTGAAATCCCGATGCAGCAGAATCCCATTGCTGTCATTAGGGTTCCGCTGCACAGTGCACACTACAGATATTCCACAACCAAATGAATGGATTTGTAAATTTTTTAGGCGGAATTGCCATCCATGGTGCCGTCAGTATCCGTGCGGTCCTATCGCCGGCCCTTGCCACACTCTCTGGAAATTCTGAAGTGTGTACCCAGTCATACTGTAGAAGGTATCTATATTATTACGGGGCGTCCCAGCAATCAGACCCCCTGTGGTCACATTATTATCTCAAGAACCCATTTTTCCGGTCAGAATCGGATGGTGGGATCCATTTATTCTCCACCAGCCTAGCCAAACGCCGCACTCCGGAATGGAGCAGTGACGGACATGTGTGTCCCACCACTCCATTCTGACAGGAGACATCAGATCCCCATTCTCTAGATTTTGGGGGTTCCCAGCAGTCAGACCCCATGATCAAATAGTTATCTCCTATCTGCAGGATTGTTATGTGGATTCATTGTTAAATTCAGTGCAGATTGCGCCTTGACTTAAAGGTGAACTGCGGCGTAAAGTTAAAAAAAAAGCTAAAAAAAAAAAACTTTAACTCACCTAGCTACATTCCGGTGTTGTGGAGATATCGGCGTCACATTCCTCCGGTGCCGCTGGCTTCTTAGGCTCGAAACATTACAGTGCAGGCAGCGTATCGCCGGCCGCAGTGATGTTCCGCCTCGGCCAGTGATAGGCTGAGCCTGGGCAGCAGGGAGAAGGCGGGGCCTGGGCTCCTTACAGGACAGCACGCTCAGCCTATCACCGGCCGAGACGGGACATTGCTGCGGCCGGAGATACGCTACCTGCACTGTGACGTTTTGAGCCTAAGAAGCCAGCAGCATCTCCGCAATGGGGGAACGTAGGAAGGTGATTCAAAGTTTGTTTTTTATGTTTTTGCAGCCCGGACACAGGGGGACTTAAAAAATGTACGTCACAGTCAGGGGCGGACATATCACTTGTTCAGCCGGTTCGGCTGCACAGGGGCCCAGCGTGTTAGGGGGCCCCCCTAGTAGCCCAGGTCACAGCCTGGGCCTCACAGTCTGGGCCCCTGCAGGGCCCCCTGCCAGTACTTCATACTAAATGCTGCAGCAACAGGTCCCGGACCTGCCGCTGACAGCAGTAATTTGCCTTTAAACCGTCCGGGCGAGACGGACAGGCCAGGGGCTGATGGGAACAGACATGCCCCGCGCAGGCACGCACGTCTGTTCCAAGCCCCTGACGTCACATGTCATGGCCTCTGACCCCGGCAGAAGCGACAGGAGCAGCAAACCCTCCCGCCTCACAGCCGCATCGCTGAGCAGATAAGGTGAGGAGAGCGACGATCGGGTGCAGGGCGGTGGGGGGTTGGGGAGGGGATTGTAATGATGAAGAAGAGGACAGGAGGGGTGTTGAAGAGGTTGGTGGTGTAATGATAAGAAGGATTGGGGGTCTGGGAGAGCGTAGTGTTGATAAGGAGGACCAGAAGGAGGGTCAGGGGTGTAGTGATTAGGGGGTTTAATGTTGATGAGAAGGACTGGGGGGGGTGTCAGCTGTGTAATACTGATGAGGTGCTTAAGGTATATGAGCTGATGAGGAGACTGAGGATGGAGTGTATGGGGTGTATGGGGGTGATGAGGATGGAGTGCATGGGGTGTATGGGGTGATGAGGATGGAGTGCATGAGGTGTATGGGGTGATGAGGATGGAGTGCATGGGTTGTATGGGGTGATGAGGATGGAGTGCATGGGTTGTATGGGGTGAAGAGGATGGAGTGCATGGGGTGTATGGGGTGATGAGGAGACTGAGGATGGAGTGCATGGGGTGATGAGGAGACTGAGGATGGAGTGCATGGGGTGATGAGGAGACTGAGGATGGAGTGCGTGGGGTGTATGGGGTGATGAGGAGACTGAGGATGGGGTGCGTGGGGTGTATGGGGTGATGAGGAGACTGAGGATGGAGTGCATGGGGTGTATGGGGGTGATGAGGAGACTGAGGATGGAGTGCATGGGGTGATGAGGAGACTGAGGATGGAGTGCGTGGGGTGTATGGGGTGATGAGACTGAGGATGGGGTGATGAGGAGACTGAGGATGGAGTGCATGCGGTGATGAGGAGACTGAGGATGGAGTGCATGGGATAAAGAGGAGACTGAGGATGGAGTGCATGGGATGATGAGGAGACTGAGGATGGAGTGCATGGTGGGATGTATGGGGCGATGAGGAGACTGAGGATGGAGTGTATGGGGTGATGAGGAGATTGAGGATGGAGTGCATGGGCTGAGGAGGAGACTGAGGATGGAGTGTATGGGGTGATGAGGAGACTGAGGATGGAGTGCATGGGGTGATGAGGAGACTGAGGATGGAGTGCATGGGGTGATGAGGAGACTGAGGATGGAGTGCATGGGGTGATGAGGAGACTGAGGATGGAGTGCATGGGGTGTATGGGGTGATGAGAAGACAGAGGATGGATTGTGTGAGGTGTATGGGGTGATGAGACTGAGGATGGGGTGTATGGAGGAGATGAGGAGACTGAGGATGGGTTGCGTGGTTTGTATGGGGTGATGAGGAGACTGAGGATGGAGTGCATGGTGGGGTGTATGGGGTGATGAGGAGACTGAGGATGGAGTGTATGGGGTGATGAGGAGACTGAGGATGGAGTGCATGGGGTGTATGGGGTGATGAGGAGACCAAGGATGGAGTGCATGGGGTGAGGAGGAGACTGAGGATGGAGTGCATGGGGTGATGAGGAGACTGAGGATGGAGTGCATGGGATGATGAGAAGACTGAGGATGGAGTGCATGGTGGGGTGTATGGGGTGATGAGGAGACTGAGAATGGAGTGTATGGGGTGATGAGGAGACTGAGGATGGAGTGCATAGGGTGTATGGGGTTGATGAGGAGAATGAGGATGGAGTGCATGGGGTGATGAGGAGAATGAGGATGGAGTGCGTGGGGTGTATGGGGGTGATGAGGAGACTGAGGATGGAGTGCATGGGGTGATGAGGAGACTGAGGATGGAGTGCGTGGGGTGTATGGAGTGATGAGGAGACTGAGGATGGAGTGCATGGGGTGATGAGGAGACTGAGGATGGAGTGCATGGGGTGATGAGGAGACTGAGGATGGAGTGCATGGGGTGATGAGGAGACTGAGGATGGAGTGCATGGGGTGTATGGGGTGATGAGAAGACCGAGGATGGGTTGTGTGAGGTGTATGGGGTGATGAGACTGAGGATGGGGTGCGTGGGGTGTATGGGGGAGATGAGGAGACTGAGGATGGGTTGCGTGGGGTGTATGGGGTGATGAGGAGACTGAGGATGGAGTGCGTGGGGTGTATGGGGTGATTCAGTGGTGTATAGTGATTGGCAGTATTATATTAATAGAGTACAGTGGTTGGCAGTATTATATTCAGGGGAGCAGCATTTGGCAGTATTATATTCAGGGGTACAGTGGTTGGCAGTATTATATTCAGGGGGTACAGTATTTGGCAAGGTTATAATGATTATTGTCATCATACAGAGGATGAGGATCTACTGACAAATTAAGGAACCAATGATGTCCAGGTGTCAGACTCTGCAGAGAAGATGGAAGAAGTCCTGGTGTCTGGACCAGATGAAGAAGAAAAGTAAAGACAACAGAGAAGACGTCACTCAGGTCAGTGATATCATTGTGTATTTTCCTAACTGTCCCATCAGAGCTGTAGTCACTGATATCATTGTGTAGTCTCCTGACTGTCCCATCAGCTGTAGTCACTTCAGACATGATGGGAGTTGCAGCTTTCCAACATCTGGGGAGCCACTTGAACCAAGGTGATTGGTGGGGGTCCCATGAGTCAGACCCCCACCATAAAAATGGGCTGTTTATTTTAAAATGCCTGAGCCTATTTTTGGTCCCAGTCTGGCCCTGCCTGTAAGTCACTTCTATCACTAAGGATAAGAAGCCAAGGAACCAGGGGGTGCCAAGGGGTGTCGTGCTAAGTCCAGGGGTGTGAATGTAAAGGGGAGCACTGCCCTCTGCCTCCCAGCTAGATACGGGTCAGGCTGACCCGGGGGAGTACTCACTGGGCCGCACACTGAGAGGGACAGGGGCCACCCGGAGCCCACCTCAGGAGCCGTTACATCCACCTGTGGTGGACAAGGCAAGTGGCGACACTACATGCGCGGGGTAAGTGGAGGCCCTCCGGTGGGGTCTAGGTACATGAGGGGGCACAGTGCTGGGGGGGGGGGGGGGCAGGCACATTCTTTGCACAGGGGCCCTCTGCTGTCTGTGCCCGCCTCTGGTCACAGTCCTCCTTTAAATGGCATTTCCTCAATTCTACACTCACAGTCATTTCATTTTTACATGGATAAAAAAACAGACAAAAATAGGGTTATGAGAAGGTCAGATATCACAAACACAGACCACAAACACGTGTCTTATATATATAAAAAAAAATCTAGCCTGTAAATAGAAAGCCTGATTGTGAACGCCTAAAACTACACAAAAAAAAAGAAAAAAAAAAAAAAGAAAAGCGAGTCACTTCAATATCAATGTTTAATGGGCACTGTCAGATTTAAAAATGTTTATCTGCAAAAGATTAATCGTTTTAATATACTTCATAAGAAAATGATGAAATTGTGACTGATAAAAAAAGACCACTATGATGCCCTATACTATCCAGAACATGGCTAGTACAGGCTGGGACAGGAACTGAGGGTGGGACTAGAACTAGAACTCTGTGCTCACTCCTGTCAAGTCTATCAGACTTCTGTCTGACAATAGAGAGGATGGGTTGCAGACCAGACTGCAGTGATTGGATGAAGTGACACAGCACAGCACAGCAGGCTCAGGGAGGAAGTGACTGCATAGTGAGTGAGGGAGGGCTCAGTATTTGCCTTAGACATGCCCCTTCCTGTGCAGTGGATGTCAGTGAATGAGAGAGTAGCAGAACAAAGTAATTTGTAAGCCCAATACAGAATATAGACTCATAAAAAAGACACAAAAAGCATCTGCATGACCCAGTGAGTAACATATAGAAGCATTATTATTTTTTTCTGGTATATGACAGGTAAACTTTAAACAAAATGATAGTTTATTAGAATAAAAGCATGCTTATCTAAGTAAACAATACTCAGAATATTGTTGTAGGGAGAATTCCCCTCAAAAGGGAGGAAAATGGCGACACTCCATGTCTGGCATTATAATCAACATTAAATAAATATGATGTGTCACCTGGGTCCTATACCTAAAGATAAAGGGGGATTTATCAAAGTCTGTCTAGAGGAAGTGTCTGATCATGGGGGTCCGATGTCTAGGAATATGTTTTTATTAGCTGAAATACCCATTAAAGGTTTGATTTTCTTTGTGCCCATATCATACACATTCACCATCATCTACAGCACCATTTGTTTTAATCCAGCAACATTTGCATCCACACGCTTCATTATTGTAACTGGGTTATGTGATCACCAGTCTGGCCCACAGAAAATCACAGTGTTTAATGTGTCAGAGGAAGTGGAGAGTGTCGGGTCTAGCTGGTTTTCTATTATTTGCCAGATGACATCATCACGTATCAGATCAATCCTGCTAGCTTCCAGACTCCGCCCCTACGCTATTAGCTCTATCTGCATGGTGCTGCTGCTATTACTATCAGGATATATAGTCTAAATGTGTAATTTTTTTTAATGATTTCTGAAAAACCGAAGCAGACACAGCCAAAGTGTTGTAAAAATGTGCAAAAAATGCAGTAAAAATTCAGCATTAAAAAAAAGCCTAAAGATTTCTAATCCTCATAAAACACCTTAATTGTGATTATAGGTCAAATTACTTTCTCCTCATAGCAATATTTATTTAAAGGAGTACATCACAACTAGGCATCTTATCCCCTAAGATGTCTGATCGCAGGGGAGGTCCGGCTGCTGGGTCCCCCAGAATCATCTGTGTTCATGATGTCTCCACAGCCATCACGCCCCCTCTATTCATGTCTATGGGAGGAGGTGTGATGGCTGATTGGAGGGGGCGTAACTGCTGTGGTTGCCCATCATCCAGCACAGAGCAGAGTTCACTCTGTGCACCGGATGATTGGGGGTCGTGACGGAGATCGCGGGGGGCCGAACCGCCCGCGATCAGACATCTTATTCCCCCTATCCTATCGATAGGAGATAAGATGTCTAGGGGTGGAGTACCCCTTTAAAAATCTAATTTTAAATAAGAAAATGCATCAAAAATGCATGTGGTGCTAACTGACTTTAATCCCCTTAATGTGTCTAATAAGTTCACCTGGCTAAACGCCAGCAACAGCAGCCAAATTAGATGGCCAGGTATAGTGATCTACACCCTCTCTCTGCAATGCCAGATAATTTATGGGAAATACAGGAAGCAGGAAATAATTTCAGAGATGGAATAGCAACATATATGGCTGCAAACCCATGCTTGCCACATAAGCTATATTAGGTAAGCACACAGCATACATATGATCCTCTTCATTATTGTTTGTCAGTAGATCAGGTCCGTGATTAGCCATCAGCTGCAGCCATTGGTAGATTGAAGAATAGGGCCACAAAAATACCGAGCCATTTCATAGGCTTAGAAAATAAGCGGCAATCTATCAGCTCTAACTCAGCGGCTCGGGCCATGTTATACGGCTCTCACCCAAAAGATGATGACCTAAGAAAACAGCTGAACTGAAGATATAATCTTCCTAAAGCTGAATTTATGACAGTTTAACCACAATAAGATAACATTCAGAGGACCTCCATTCTTGTGCTTAAAGATGCCAGGATCCACCAACAGTCTCATATCTGTGGGATCTTGAAGCCTTGACATCTGGAAATAACAAGCACATTAGGTCAGACCAGTATATATGCTATTGCCTAAGTTGGGGCTGTCAGCCAACCTATGTATAGGGCTCCTTGCAACCTCTCTAGTCCCTTGTGTTGTTCACTTAGCCCCATTCAAGGACACATTCAAAAATGTTCCTTTACGTTAACATGACTTAGACGTGAAATTAAATACACAATACTGTGTGTATATGCCATATGTTGCACAGTAGAACCAAACCATGTTTTCCAAAATTGGAAACATTCTTCCGAACCATTCTGAAGTAAAAAGCTTCACTGGGTTAGACAAAAATAAATGAAGCTTAGCAAATGATTAAAGAAAAGCTCCTTTCTTTATAAACTATGGCATATTGCCTTTAAAGAGAAAAAAGATGTTTCACAATGTAATTATTCTTTAGAGAGTACTCCTTAAAGGGGTTGTTTCAGGATAGATATTCACATATCACTGATGTACACCATCGAAGTCCGGTTGGGTCTAGGCCTGTCCTGTCGGCTATGTTTAGTTTTCTCCAGGGGCCACATGGTTGGCCGTCATCATCAATAGTTAACCATGCGGTTGCCCAGAAAAATAATTAACAAAGACAATATAGAATAGTGAATACTTAGCCCAACTTCCTCTTCATTGTGGCAGTTGACTGGGGCAAAGAGGTGGTACCCTAGAAATCATACAATGGCACAATATATGGTATATATTTTTTTTAATTAAAATATTCGCAAAGTTGATTTGTGTTATATTTTTCAATGTATTGAAGCTGTAGGCTCACTGGTTAGCATTATTGCCTGGCAGCACCATACCGTGATGTCAGGACTCCACCCCCGTGTGACGTCACATGGGGGCGGGCACGGGGCCTGGAGCTGGTCACTGTTTTAAAGTGGCCGCGGCCGGGCTGCTGATCATTAACAAGAAGCCAATGCTGCGGCTGCTTTAAAACAGTTGCCCCCCTACTGAGCAGCCGGCAGGGGGCCCCCTGGGGGATGGGGACCCTAGGCAATTGCCTGGTTTGCCCCGCCCTAACACCGGCCCTGTCTAAGAGCTTACATACAGTTATATCAGGTGACTGAAAACAACCCCCATCATTACCACTATAGACCATATCAGAGATTACATACAGTTATATCAGGTGACTGAAAACAACCCCCATCATTACCACTATAGACCATATCAGAGATTACATACAGTTATATCAGGTGACTGAAAACAACCCCCATCATTACCACTATAGACCATATCAGAGATTACATACAGTTATATCAGGTGACTGACAACAACCCCCAAAATTATCACTTCAGACCATATAAGAGATTACATACAGTTATATTAGGTGACAACATTAAGTTGGCAGCAGATGTCCCCCACATTGGATCCCCCCCTCCCTCGTATACTTACCTCCTGCGGCTCTTCTGTCTTCTGACTATCGTCTCTCAAGGCTCCCTCTGCACAGCCTCTTCTTTTCTTTCTTCTTCCTCTGCGCTCCGGAGCGCAGAGGAAGAACGAACCTTGTGTCCACTCTTGCGCTATCTGTAGCGGCGGGCCCAAGAGTGATTGACAGGGTGAGAAGCCTATGGCTCTTCACCCTGTCAAACTTCCCACCAAGCACCGCATTTAACTGTAGAATCTTTATTAGGAGGCATTTACAGTTAAATGCAGGATGGTTGGGAGGAATGCAGCACTGAGTTTCTTGGTTCAAATTCATCCAAAAAGAATATCTGCATTCCAAAAAACATAAATTACATAGCTGTCAGCCAAACACTTAATTGGCTAACAACTATCTTTGCACTTTCAGCTTTGCCAGGCATGCATGTGTTCTGAAGCGAAATAAGCCACTGTCAGACACCTCTAATAGTTGCCTATATACCTTCAGACCATTTTTTCCAAACTTTTTCGGACCATGATTCCCTTAGTGTATCAGAATTTTTCCAAGGCCTCCCAAAATCAAACATTTGCAGCAAACATATAGATGCAAGCAGCCCTCAAACTGTGCACCCATAAAGTAATAACGGAAACCTCT